>NC_070578.1:41998522-42018522 GCF_027409825.1 Scomber japonicus | reverse complement strand
TTCCTTCCTGCCATCTGTCCTCCCTCCCTACCTTCCTTTTTTCCTTTTTTCATTCCTTCCATCTGTCCTTCACTCCTTCCTTCCTTCCTTCCTTCCTTCCTTCCTTCCTTCCTTCCTTCCTTCCTTCCTTCCTTCCTTCCTTCCTGCCATCTGTTCTCCCTCCCTACCTTCCTTCCTTCCTTCCTGCCATCTGTCCTCCCTCCCTACCTTCCTTTTTTCCTTTTTTCATTCCTTCCATCTGTCCTTCACTCCTTCCTTCCTTCCTTCCTTCCTTCCTTCCTTCCTTCCTTCCTTCCTTCCTTCCTTCCTGCCATCTGTTCTCCCTCCCTACCTTCCTTCCTTCCTTCCTGCCATCTGTCCTCCCTCCCTACCTTCTTTTTTTTCCTTTTTTCATTCCTTCCATCTGTCCTTCCTTCCTTCCTTCCATCTGTCCTTCCCCCCTACCTTCCTTTTTTTCATTCCTTCCATCTGTCCTTCCTTCCTTCCTTCCTTCCTGCCATCTGTCCTCCCTCCCTACCTTCTTTTTTTTCCTTTTTTCATTCCTTCCATCTGTCCTTCCTTCCTTCTTTCCTTCCCTCCACATGAGATCAAATTGGTCTGTATGTGACTCCCCTTGGTCTAAAAGCTCCAAATCTCATTAAGTCACATGATGATATCTCGTTAGTTATGTCGCCATGGCAACCAGCGGCAACCAGTTCATGAAGTTTTCCCACTAATGAAATAAAGAAGTCTTAAATGTTTTATGTGCTGATAGACGAGCTGTTTCCTGTCTTCGTGCTAAGTTAGCAGCTGCGTCGATTAATCAGTTAGTCCATCGTCAGAATTACTAAACTACTATTTCTATAATTGATTTATTGTGTTTTAGTCATTTAACACTAAAAATGCCAAAATTCCAGCTTTTCAATTTTCAAATGTAAAGATTTTCTGCCTTTTCTGTCGCATTTAACATTTAACAGTCAACTAAATGCTTTGAAGATATTTGAGCTGTGGGAAATAATTAAACTGGTATTTAACTGGTGTTGTTCTCCATTTAACTATTAACAGATTAAACTATTAGCAGAGATAATTGGAGATATTTGACATGTGAGCGTGACGTCACATCTTTAAAACAGGAAGTAGGAAGTAAAGTGTTATTTCCTTAAATGTGAGACTGTACCTTTAATGCTGCTCTGAGCGTCGTCCTGCTCGTACCGGGAGGATCTCAGGTCGTTATTGATGATCTGTGACTGACATTCATGAGTCAGAGGTCAGAGGTCAGAGGAGGTGTTGAGGTGTTGAGGAACCAGAAGGAACTCTGAGTAGAAACGTTTAGTTCATCACAAACTCTGAGGAGGAATTTTATGATCATAAAAATGTTTTCACTCTTTTTCTACTTTCTCTACACTTAGATCTCAAACTGTTTTAAATGTGCACTTAATTCTGTTTATTTAAATAAAAGTTGGAAATGTTCAAGTTTAAAGTGTCGACTTCTTCTTTGAGACCAGCAGATGGCGCCAAACGCCAAGTGATGCGTTCAATGACCAATGTAAAAAAGGCTTCAAGTAGAAAACTGAAGATTCTGGAGAGTTTAGAGTTTAATTATTAAATTATGTACTAATGTTCTACTGAGGTTCTACTGACACTACTGAGGCTGGTGAAAAATCCAGAAATTTATGAGAAAAAATCAGAAATTTATGAGAAAAATCTGAAATTTATGAGTAAAAACAGAAATTTATGAGAAAAAAACAGAAATTTATGAGAAAAATCAGAAATTTGTGAGAAAAATCTGAAATTTATGAGAAAAAAACAGAAATTTGTGAGAAAAAATCAAAAATTTGTGAGAAAAAAATCAAAAATTTGTGAGAAAAAAATCAAAAATTTGTGAGAAAAAAATCAAAAATTTGTGAGAAAAAATTCAAAAATTTATGAGAAAAAATCAGAAATTTATGAAAAAAAATCAGAAATTTATGAGAAAAAATCAGAAATTTGTGAGAAAAAATCAGAAATTTATAAGAAAAAAATCAGAAATTTATGAAAAAAAATCAGAAATTTATGAGAAAAAATCTGAAATTTATGAGAAAACCAAAAAATAAATTACTTAGAAAAAACGGATTTTTATTCAAGTGAATGCAATACGTTTCCGTAGTATCTTGTATCCATGGAGCCATATACGTCCAGCTGATCCTGGAGAAACATTGCTATGTCCAGGAGATCTGAATGAGCTTTCCTTCTATAGGACTTAAAGACAGGACGATCTCCCAGAGTCTTAAACCCAGATCAAAGTAAAACTTGATTAAACTAAACAAGCAGTTTGTCATGTTTGCTTCCATTACATCCAGCTCTCAATATGAATGCCCCCTAAACTCTGAAAAAAAAAATACAGCGAAAAACCCCCAAGCATAAAAATAAATTACTCTGGAAAACAGAAAAATAATTACCTCGAAAAACAGACCAAAAAATAAATTTATGAGAAAAAATTATTCAGAAAAACAGAAAAGAAAAACAAATAGGCCTACTCAGAAAAACAGACCAAAAAATAAATTACTCAGAAAAACCGGATTTTTAAATTTTTTTATTCAAGTGAATGCAACACGCTTCAGACAGACCTCAACAAATAAACCCGGTTAGTTTTTTATACTTGTGATATAAACACTTATAGAAACTAACTCATGTTTTAAAAGCAGATAATTGTTGGTGACTAACTTACACCTTTGTGCTGTGGTCGGTTTATTTTTTTTAAACTGAAACACTTTAATGAGTCATTGATCTGTAACTGTGTGGTTTAGTATGAAGGTTCATTAAAAGCCGCTGCGGCGCATTTACCACCTTCCGCCACTAGGAGGAGCTCTAAGCTTCTGTAAACATCATTTTTGTTTTTTGACATTGTGAAACTTTATGTTAGATTCCCATCATGTCTGTCTGTCTGTCTGTAAAGTACAAATAAAGTTTGATTGATGTATTTTTGACCTTTGTCAGCTGTTTCCTCTTCATGCTGCACGAGATCAACTGTTCAACACAAATACTTTAAATCTTTCACCCAAAATGTTCTACTGACTCTACTGATACTAGTTATGTTTCTCACAAATTTCTGACTTTTTTCTCACAAATTTCCGACTTTAATCTCAGAAATTCAGAGTTTTTTCAGAATATTACCCCCCCCCCCTCCACCAGGTCAGTATTTTCTTTTATATGGCCCTAATACGCCGTCGTATTTAGTCGTCGTAGTTGAATAATTAAATTCTGTAAACAACTTAAACCTCCACAGTGCTGAGGATGAAATAACAAACATCAGACAGACCTGAAACTTTTACATAACAACTTTTATTATGGAAACGAACTCATGTTTTAAAAGCATGACAACCGGGATGTGTCGTTAAAAGCAGATAATTGTTGGTGACTAACTTAGACCTTTGTGCTGTGGTCGCTTTATTTTTTAACTTAAACACTTTAATGAGTCATTGATCTGTAACTGTGTGGTTTAATATGAAGGTCCATTAAAAGCCGCTGCGGCGCAGTTCCCACCTTCCGCCACTAGGAGGAGCTCTAAGCTTCTGTAAACCTCGTGTTGAAGTGACACAGAGTGAGTTTCTCCTCCTGTCCTCGTTACTCTGACTCTGTAATGACTGACTTTGGCTTCAGGATGACAGTAACTCCTCCTTTAGATGCCTTTCTTTGCTTGGAGGCTTGGAGCCATGTTTCCTTCCTGAAGCAGGTTAGCTTAGCATGAAGCTAAAGTCGATGATGATGTTTGAGTTGATTCCTGTAGACTTCCTGTCCTGCATGTTTAAGGTCTCTCTCTATTTTATTATGAATAGAGCTCACATAGAGAAGACAGACAAGCATTCACACCTACAGGTCGGTTAACTAAGCTGCATGTTCTTGATCTGTGAGAGGAAACCAGACGAGAACCCAGACCTAGAACCTTCTTGTTGTTTTAACCTCGATCTCTCTGTGACATGAAGACTTCAGGAAGCTTCAAACAGTCACTGCACCGATTCTTAAATGAGAAGTAGATCCACATGAAGCCCCTAAAAAAATCAATCTGTCATCTTTACATTTCTGTTTGTTTGCAAATTAAATAATTAACATACATCATGTGTCATCATTAATGAGCCGTTTATTTTATTTTTCTTCTCATTTTTTAATAACCCTCACATTTACTGGTTTTACCCACTTTATTAATCTTTTATTTTATTTGGGTATTCTTAGTTTTTACATTTGTATCCTACCTCTTGTGTTTCCTCTCCTGTTTTTATTGAGTCTTTGTTTGTTAACACTGTGAAACTTTATTAGTTACATTCCCATCATGTCTGTCTGTCTGTCTGTCTGTCTGTAAACTACAAATAAAGTTTGATTGATGTATTTTTGACCTTTATCAGCTGTTTCCTCTTCATGCTGCACGAGATCAACTGTTCAACACAAATACTTTAAAACTTTCACCCAAAATGTTCTACTGAGGTTCTACTGACTCTACTGAGGTTCTACTGGCAGTTCTAAGGTTCTACTGACTATTGTGGTTCCACTGACTCTACTAAGGTTCCACTGAGGTTCTACTGACACTAGTAATGTTCTACTAATGTTCTACTGACTATACTGAGGTTCCACTGATGTTCTACTGACTCTACTGTGGTTCCACTGACTCTACTGTGGTTCCACTGAGGTTCTACTGACACTAGTAATGTTCTACTAATGTTCTACTAACTATACTGAGGTTCCACTGATGTTCTACTGACTCTACTGTGGTTCCACTGAGGTTCTACTGACACTAGTAATGTTCTACTAATGTTATACTGACTCTACTGAGGTTCTACCTACAGTTCCAAGATTCTACTGATGTTCTACTGACTCTACTAAGGTTCCACTGATGTTCTACTGACGACTCTACTGAGGTTTTACTGACACTAGTAATGTTCTACCAATGTTCTATTGACTCTGCTAATGTTCTACTGACTCTACTGAGGTTCTACTGACAGTTCTAAGTTTCTACTGAGGTTCTACTGAGTCTACTGAGGTTCCACTGAGGTTCTTCAAACACATCACGGTACATGAACATGAACATGGAGGCGGAGAGTGGTGCGTTAGTTTTGGAGTGTTTATTAAAAAGGGAATACAAAAAAAAAGCCAAGCTGTAGAACCGTAGAACCCTACAGAACCCTACAGACACAAAGCAAGCAGACACACAGCAGCTCATCGTGTTTCTAATCATTCCTGTTACTACGACTACCACGAAACATCACGTCAGCAGCACCGGGTCAACAGCTACGGGACCGTCTGCTCTGTCTGAGGTCAAAGGTCACCTGTGGTTTTCCTACTTCATTTATTTATTTATTATAATACGGAGGTGACGGAGGTGACGGAGTGAGGACTGGCAGGAGAACACCGAAGATTAACAGCTGAGGAGGAAAGTTACGATTTGAGCCTCTTTTTTTTTTTCGTCCACTCTGCGTGAAAAACAAAAAACATCCACAGGAACGAAAAAAAAAAAAAAAAAAGAGACAATCACGTACACAGGAGAGGATCGCCGCGTATTGCTCTGGTCCTTATTGGACAGCTCGGTATCAGTGGAGTACCCTGATTGGATAAGAGAAGGAGGACTTTGAGGACGTAAAGAGCCTCCGTGAGAAAATGAGGAGGATTAAAGTTCATGAAGACGAGTCGACTCTTCCTTCACGTCTGAATCCTGCAGCAAAAAAAGATAAAACTCAAAATTTAACAAAAAAAAAAAAAAAAAAAAAAAGATTAAAGCATCAAACATAAATATATAAACCATATTATGCATCATATATTATAATCAGCCACATCTCAGATTGTGGGTTAGAAAATAATCTAGAAGTTTAAAGTGCAACTTTACAAAGAAACAAGAAAAGAAAAAATACTGTGATTGGAAAATAAAGCGTATACTGATGTTTCAGGTTAGAAAGACGTTAGCGAAGGTTTCAGTACAGTTCAGACGGGAGGAGCTCGGGAGGGGGGAGCGGGGGCGGGGCTTCTTAAGTGGTTTCTCATCCGAGTCATTAAGAGTCCTGTCAGGCTGTAAAATCACCACGGCAACAAGACACAGAAATCAATACGTCTGTCCGTCTCTCAGAGGCCGTAAAGTTCCCATCAGTCTTTGCTACGAGGCGGCTGAGGAGGATAATAGATCCAGCAGGAGTTTGGGAGGGTGGGGGGGGGGGGGGGGGCAGGTGGAGTCCCAGCAGGTGGAGGTGGAGGTGGGGGGGGGGTGTTGGGGGGGCGCAGGGTGCTGGCTGACACCCTGCGCTCAGACCCGGACGTCCAATCAGCGTTGACTCCGGGTCGTTCAGGCCGTCAGCTTCAGTCGTCCTGCAGAGAAACCAGAGAGTCATGTGACACGTTGGACCACAGTAGACCACGTAAGACCACATTAGACCACATTAGACCACGTTAGACCATGTCCACACTGCTAACTGTAAATATAAAGTTTTAAATGTGTTTCTAACTCATGTGGATGGAGGAGTGGATGGAGGAGTAACGATATCGTTGGATCACTTTCAGAGCGATTTGATCAGAATCCTTCCTCTGACTGATGTATGTATTTATTATAAAGCAGCTGAGGCTCATGGGTAATGTAGTTTTCTGATTATTTATTATTTATTTGTAAATCACTGCTAAATGATCAAATGTAGAACAATGTAAACTGAATATAAAGCTGTGTTATTAGTTTCTGTTTTAACCCTTTACATTCAAATTTGACCCAATTTGTACATTTAAGATACATACAGACATAAACATATTTCTATTAGCAGGACTTTTCCATTTCACCATTAAAACACATTGTTGTGTTCTTCATATTCTGTAAAATGTTCTCCTGGACCACAAATTGACCGAAAGTATTTGCTCTTCTCTGTAAATTATAAATGTTTTACTTTATTTAAACCTTTAGTCAGTTTTATGAAGTTTCCTCCTGATAACCTAAAGTTTAATAAACCTGATCGGAGGATAAACTGACTTCCTGTTTTAATATCCGACAGTATTTTCAGATTTATCTCAGTGTGGACATGGAGGCAGTAATCCCCACATCACCATCATCACCATCATCATCATCATCATCATCAGCGGGCGCTCAGCCAGGCCACAGAGCAGCAGACACCAGATTCATCCAGACACCAACTCACTCACAACACCCACAAACCTGCTCAGTCACACTGCAGCCACAAGGAAGAGACACAAAGACTCTACTAACGAGTCTGGAGACCACAACCATAACTGGCTTTACTTAGTAGAAGAAGAAGAAGAAGTGGAAGAGTTGAAAAGAAAACTAGACGTAGTATAAGTAGAGGTAGTCTAACTAGTCATTTTTAATACGCCACAGTCCTGATTTGAATCTTTTTTAATCTACAGATGTTTAGATCAGTTTCAGTGATCCAGCTCAGAGAGTCCAGGATGAACCTGAACCTGAACCTGAACCTGGACTCTGAGCTGAAACTGATCCTGAACTAAACGTTGTGACCCTGGAAGGAGAAACAGACGAGTCCGTTCCTTGTGACTTTAATATTTATCTGCACAGAAGCTGAGATTCATAAACACAGGCAACAGGAACAGTGCTGAGTGTAATCTGCTCGCCGCCCTGCAGGCAACCAGAGGAACTGCAGCAGAGATCATCAACCTGCTGCTGCTGCAGAGATACTGCTGCTGCTGCTGCAGAGATACTGCTGCTGCTGCTGCTGCAGAGATACTGCTGCTGCTGATGCAGAGATACTGCTGCTGCTGCAGAGATACTGCTGCTGCTGCTGCTGCAGATACTGCTGCTGCTGCTGCTGCAGATACTGCTGCTGCTGCTGCTGCTGCTGCTGCTGCTGCTGCAGAGTTGCTGCTGCTGCTGCAGAGTTGCTGCTGCTGCTGCAGAGTTGCTGCTGCTGCTGCAGTGTTGCTGCTGCTGCTGCAGAGTTACTGCTGCTGCTGCTGCAGAGTTACTGCTGCTGCTGCTGCTGCTGCTGCAGTGTTGCTGCTGCTGCTGCTGCTGCAGTGTTGCTGCTGCTGCTGCAGAGTTACTGCTGCTGCTGCTGCTGCAGCAGCAGTATCTGCTGCAGACGGAGCTGCAGGAGCTCTGAGGTTAGAGGTGGAGAGTGTTAGATGGGGAGGGGGAGGGGGGGGGGGGGGGTCGACCATGTGGGGCACCATGCCATGCTGAGCGTTTCCATGCCAAGCTATCCACCAATCAGCATACAGCCCCACCTACCTGCCCACCGTCTCCAACCAATGGGCTGGCTCTGTCTACCTGTCTGTCTGCAAACCAACCAATCAGAGGAGACACAGTTCACACCTGGTATGTGTGTGAATATATATATATCTGCATGTGTGTGTGTGTGCGTGTGAGTGTGTGTTAGTGTGTATATATGTGTGTGTGTGTGTGTGTCTGTGTGTATATGAGTGTGTGTGTGTGTGTGTGTGCGTGTATATATGTGTGTGTGAGTGTGTGTGTGAGTGTGTGTATATGTGTGTGTGTGCATGTGTGTGTGTTACCTGTGGACAGCTGGGACTGGGATCTCCTTCGGGTGCTGCTGGGAGTCCTGGATGCGGAGGACAGAGTGGAGCCGGCGCTGCTGGCCCGTGAGATGGGGAGGGGCACCGGGGTGACGGGGGGCGAGTCCAGCTGCACGGGGGTCAAAGGTCAAAGTTAAACACTTCAATCAATAAAATAATAAACTGTTTGTTTCCTGGTTGTGTTTTTTACCTCGACGCTGTCGTGTGTCGGCGAGGACGAGGTGGACGAGTTCTCGTGTTTCCTGGAGGACGAGGAAGCGTTCAGCTCCACGCTGCGAACGCGCTGGGCGAACTTCAGCGAGCAGACGGACTCGCTCATGTTGCTAGGCAACGGAGAAACCTGAAATACAGCGGTCAGAAGATTATCTCTCATTCATCTGCTGAAGAAACATCATGAGGTCACAGAGTTGTTTCTTTAATGTTTCAATTCATTCTTTAAATATATCATCACCACCATCATCATCACCATCATCACCATCATCATCACCATCATCATCACCACCATCACCATCATCACCATCATCACCATCATCATCACCACCATCATCATCATCACCACCACCACCACCACCACCATCATCATCATCATCATCATCATCATCACCACCATCATCATCACCACCATCACCACCATCATCATCATCACCACCACCATCATCATCACCCTCATCACCATCATCATCACCATCACCATCATCACCATCATCACCACCATCATCATCACCACCACCATCATCATCATCACCACCACCATCATCATCACCACCACCATCATCACCACCACCACATCATCATCATCACCATCACCACCATCACCATCATCACCACCACCACCATCATCATCATCACCACCATCACCACCATCATCACCACCACCATCATCATCATCACCATCACCACCATCACCATCATCATCACCATCATCATCATCACCATCACCATCATCATCACCATCATCATCACCACCATCATCACCATCACCATCATCATCACCATCACCATCACCATCATCACCATCACCACCATCACCACCACCACCATCATCACCTTCATCATCATCATCACCATCACCACCATCATCACCATCATCATCATCACCATCATCACCATCATCATCACCATCATCACCACCATCATCACCACCATCATCATCACCATCACCATCATCACCACCATCATCATCACCATCATCATCATTATAACCATCATCATCATCACCACCATCATCATCATCATCATCACCACCATCATCACCACCATCACCACCATCATCACCACCATCATCACCACCATCATCACCACCATCACCACCATCATCACCACCATCATCATCACCATCATCATCATTATAACCATCATCATCATCACCACCATCATCATCATCATCACCACCATCACCATCACCATCATCACTACCATCATCACCACCATCATCATCACCATCATCATCATTATAACCATCATCATCATCACCACCATCATCACCACCATCATCACCATCACCATCATCATCACCATCATCATCATCACCATCACCATCATCACCACCATCATCACCATCATCATCACCATCACCACCATCATCATCACCATCATCATCACAACCATCATCATCACCATCACCACCATCATCATCACCATCATCACCATCACCATCACCATCACCATCACCATCATCACCATCACCACCACCATCACCACCATCATCACCACCATCATCATCACCATCATCATCATTATAACCATCATCATCATCACCACCATCATCATCATCATCATCACCATCATCACCTGGTTTCTGGTTTCTGGTCTTGTGTTCTGGACTCACCTGGACCATCATGAGGGTCTTGCTGTCCCCGTTCAGAGAGTCCTGCAGCAGGTAGGTGAGGCGGGAGTTCCTGAAGGGGACGTGAGCGTGTTTGCTCCTCAGGGCGTTGATGACATCACCGAGCGCTGACAGAGACTTGTTGATACACTGAGCTTCTCTGAGCCGACTTCCTTCTGCTCCTGATTTACCGATACGCTCCGAACCGGCCAGGTCCACCAGGTTCAGCTTACCTGGAGATATACACACACACACACACACACACACACACACACACACACATATTTATATACACACCAAGACACACACATATATACACACACACACACACACACAACCAGCCAGGTCCACCAGGTTCACATATAGGCACATATATATATATTTACACACCAAGAAACACACACTGTGATGTCTGAGTCTGTGTGTGTATGTGTGTGTGTGTGTGTGTGTGTGTGTGTGTGTGTGTGTGTGTACCTTGTGTGCAGTTTCCAGTAGCTGTGTTGTATCCTGACACGGTGATGATGAGCAGAGCGTGAGACCGAGAGCTGTGTTCGTTCAGGTTGGTGCAGGCGGTCGCTCTGTTCATGTGACCCAACTCAAACACCTGAGGACACACACACACACACACACACGCGCGCACGCACACGCACATGCACACGCAGACACACACACAGAGAGAGAAGACAGAAATAATTTTAATTCTGTAGTTTATCTATAAAACCAAATTTAAAAAAGAGCCTGACCTGAATTATAATAATTACTCTGAAAGGAAGAGGGCAACAGGAAACAGGAAGTGTGTGTCTCACCCGGTTGATGTCTTCAGGACTCTGCACGGTGAACTCGGTGAGTCCAGGAACGTAGAGCTGCCCGCTGCCGTCTGGGTTCATCTTTATGTCCAGTTTATCTGTCGGGTTCTCCCCCAAAAGGTTCCTGATAGAACACCAGAGAACATCAGAGAACATCAGAGAACATTAATAGACATATTATTACTCCCCTCCAGCTTTGAGAAAACCCAGACAATATATACATCAAAACGTGCGGCTCGATGGGGAAAGAGGTGCTATGACTTTTGGTGTTGAAATTCCAATTTTTCCCAAAGTTATTCCCAAAAAAACGGGAGATTTCTCCAAAATGTCACCTTTTTTCTGAGTCTCCTAGCTCTTTCATACCTGCTCGTAGAAATGTGATTCAAACTTTAAAACAGAGGAAAACTTGTCCTCTCTGGAAAAATACCAAATTGTTTTCCATAACATGTAAACTTTTCAAACTATGAGCAGTCAAACGAGGAGTGGAAATCACTTTTTCTTCAAAGTTAGAGTGGAAGCGGCAGTTAGCTAGAGTGCGAGAAGCAGTAAAACATAACCTTCATTTTTATTTTTAACTCGAGCTTACGGCCAAACCGTAAAAAAGAGACAAATAATTTTTGGTCAAAATGTAGACATAGGTGTTGGGATTCATAAAATGTGAAGTTGACAGGCGGGGTCTGCACAAAATTTAAACGGGGGGGCCGAGACCAGCACCAATACCCGTCTCACTCCCCACTGACTCTAATGTAATCATCTTTTTTTTCCAAAAGAATCTCACTCTGTGTTCACACTGAGCTTACTCGCTCATTTTAAGGAATATCTGAATAAAATAAACACTGTCAGAATCTGCCGGCTTCTGTGTCTCTCACGCTGTTTTCGGTTTTTGGACAGGAGTTACGGTTTTCTCACAGTTTGAAATTGTTCAGGACCTTGTCAGAAGCCAAATTCTTCAGAATTTTGAGAATTTCCAAGCAGATTCTCAGACATCGCCGTAGCAACCGTAGGGCCTTAGCTGCCCTTAGCAACCGTAAGGCCTTAGCAACCTGTTGCTGGGCAGAAACTGACCTACCTTTTTGTGATTGGCTAATTCCTGTCTGTCTGTTTTGCCAGTTTACCGAGCTAATTCATTTGAATGGAGTGATTTTAATTAATACGTTTAAACAAATATTATTTATGCTTAAATATGATTAACATTCACTTAATATTTTCAGGGATGTTAAGTTGAGAATAAAGTACATTCATAAAGAAATAATAAATTGTCCCGACAGCAGCCCCATGGCACTCAAAATTTCCCTGGAATTTTCTAGTTATTAATATACATATTACAGATGAGTGCAGGCTGATTTTAGCACATTAAAGTTTTTACTTATTCATATTTATACTATATATATATACACACATATATATATATACACATATATATATATATATAAATGTATATATATATATATTATATTGATAAAATCACCAAACAGCTGCAGAAACAGACAAGTTTCTGGACCATCTGTCTGTGTGCTGCTTCTGATGGTCATCTACTTTATATTTTATATTCTCTTCTAAATATATCTACAGCTACACCAAGCACAACCTTCACTGCTGCACACACTCTTCTGTCTTCCTGTCTTTCTTTCCTTTCTATGAGCTCAGATCCCAGTTTAGTTTAGTTTAGTGTTTCTGATCCAGTTTCAGTTTCAGCTCCAACAGCAACCTGCACGCTGTCAAAGATCCTCTCTAGACGGAGCATCATGTGTTTCATGAGGTTTATATAAAAAGACATAAATCAGAAGTGAAATGACTGAAATGAATTCCTGCTGACTTTAAAACCTCAAACGTCTCACAGGAGGAGTTTCCCTTCAGCTGCAGAGCCGAGAGCGTTTCTAACAGTGAGCTCAGAGTTTAACCCGAGTCCTGACCCGAGTCTCCTCTTTAAAACTTATTCTCCTCTTTCTGTTTTCCTCTTTAAGGATCCCGAGCAGATCAACACTAAACTGAGCTGCGGATAATCTCAGACGTTAATCTGACCTTCTGCCAATAACTGTGATGTCATTTCTATCCAGGATCCAGATGTTGAGCCCTCAGCGGCTTTGTGCAGATGTTCTGTTACACAACATCTGGACCGATGACTAAAAGCTTTCATATGATTCACTTTTACATAACAGATAATCTGAGTTTGAAGCTTCCAGCAGAACAGAAACATGATGACAGACTTCTGATCGGGTTGGTTCTCATTTAAAGGAAAAGACTTTTATTCTTTATTTCACAGCTGCTTTTATTTCATTCTGACTTCCTGTCTAACGTCCAGGTATTTAAAGTTCATTTAAGCTTCCTGTCGTCCTCCCGGGTCAAATTGACCCCGTCTGTTTTGACTGTTCCTTCTTTCCTCCCTTCCTTCTTTCCTTCCTCCTTCCCCTTTTTTCCTTGCTTCTGTCCTTCCTTCCTCCCTCCCTCCTTCTTTCCTTTCCTTCCTTCCTCCCTCCCACCTTCTCTCTTTCTTTCCTCCCCCTACCTTCCTCCCTTCCTTCTTTCCTCTGTCCTTCTTTCCTTCCTTCCTCTTTTCCTTTCTTCCTTCCTTCCTTCCTTTCCTTCCTTCCTCCCTCCCTCCCCTCCTTCCGTCCATCCTCCTTCCCTCCCTTCCTCCCTTCCTTCCTTCCTCCTTCCCTCCCTTCCTTCCTCCTTCCCTCCCTTCCTTCCTTCCTTCCTTGACTCGAGGACAACAGGAGAGTTAAACAATCAGTGTTTCTGCTGAATCAGCTGACTGTGAATCAGCTGACTGTGAATCAGCTGACTGGGGATCAGCTGACCGGGGATCAGCTGACTGTAGTTTTCTTACCTCAGCGTCTCGTTGTAGATCTCCACCATGCTGACGGTGATCTTATAATCCCAGTCTGGAGCTTTCTCCGTCACCTCGGAGAACAGCAGGCGCAGAGCTCGCTGGTTGATGCCGGGGTCGTTGGCTACGCCCTGAACACACGGACGGGGGGGGGGGGGGGGGTCAGGGGTCAGAGGTCAGGGGTCAGGGGTCAGTTATCTTAGTGATTCCTCTACAGAGCTAAACTTCAGTCTTTCTATTTAAACTCATTTCATCCTCAGCTTCACGTTAACGCTGATCTTACCTCCATGGTGTAGGTTTTACCCGAACCCGTCTGTCCGTACGCGAAGATGCAGACGTTGAAGCCGTCGATACAGGAAGTGACCAGAGACTGGACTTCCTGAAACACCTGGACCAATCAGAGAGAAGACAGACTGATGATCACCTGATAATCAATCATCAATAATAATACGATCTGATCTGTGTTTGGTTTATAGTTTATACTATATACTGATTTAACCCTCCTGTTGTCCTCCAGTCAAGGAAGGAAGGGAGGACAGAGGAAAGAAGGGAGGAAGAAGGAAGGAAGGACAGAGGAAAGAAGGAAGGAAAGAAGGACAGAGGAAAGAAGGAAGGAAGGAAGGAAGGAAGGAAGGAAGGAAGGAAGGGAGGGATGAAGGAAGGAAGGAAGGAAGGAAGGACAGAGGAAGGAAGGAAGGAAAGGAGGGAAGAAGGGAGGAAGAAGGAAAGAAAGGAGGGAGGGATGAAGGAAAGGAGGAAGGAAGGAAGGGAGGAAGGATGTAAATGAGGGAGGAAGGAAGGACAGGAAAGAAGGAAGGAAGGGAGGAAGGAAGTAAATGAGGGAGGAAGGACGGAAGGAAAAGAGGAAGGGAGGAAAGGAGGAAGGAAGGAAGGAAGGAATAGAGGAAGGGAGGAAAGAAGGGCAGAGGAAAGAAGGAAGGGAGGAAGGGAAGGAAGGAAGGAAGATTTGACCCGTGAGGACGACAGGAAGGTTAATAAGATTGTAAGTTAATATGAAACCGATGATCAATAAGTGTCGGACCTCTTCCTGCGTCGCCTGGGGAGCGAACACCTTGTCGAGTTCGAAGGTCATGACCTTCCCCTTGTTGGAGAGGAAGAGGACGGCGTCGTCGTCCGAGTCGAAGCTCAGCATCGTCTTAGCGTCGGCGGCGTCCTGCTCGTCCTGACTCACCGGCCGGACGCGGCAGAACACACGGATGTTACCTAGGCAACCAGAACACACAAGGATGTTACCTAGGCAACCAGAACACACAGATGTTACCTAGGCAACCATAACGCTTGGATGTTACCTAGGCAACCAGAACACAAGAATGTTACCCAGGCAACCAGAACATACGGGTGTTACCTAGGCAACCAGGACTACCTAAGCAACCAGAACACACGGATGTTACCTAGCAACCAGAACACAAGCATTTTACCCAGGCAACCAGAACACACAGGATGTCACCTTGGCAACCAGAAAACAAGGATGTTACCTAGGCAACCAGCGCACAATGATGTTACCTAGGCAACCAGAGCACAATGATGTTACCTAGGCAACCAGAACACTTGTGTACTATTGTGTCTGAATTCAGGTTTCACAGAGTTACTGTTAAAAAGTAAACTTTTTTTAGGCTGATTTCAGAAAGTTCTTTAAATACTTTTAGACTAAATGTTTGTCCTGAACTGTATTTTGTTCCTGAGAGTCTGTAGAAGAAGTTTCATGTTGGGAAATAAAACTTTATCTTAGTTTAGTTGTGTTGAATCAGTTCTTACATCTTCATTCATACGAGGAATCTGACTCAGATTAGTAAAAAACTGTCTGAATCCTTCCCGACTTTCAGCCTCTTTCCTTATAAAGTGAACCAGTTATAAACAGTTAATGTGATGTTTGAGTTTCAGACCTTTGAGTCGGACCAGCTCGTTGTGACATTTCTTCCTCAGGTTCATCTCTCGCTTGTATTTCCTCAGCAGCTCCTGATTGGTGGAGCTCACCTCGCTGATCACCTGACAGATCTGAGAGAGACACACACACACACACACACACACACACACACACAGACACATACACACAGACACACACACACACCCACACAGAGACACACACACACACAGACACACACACACACACAGACACACACACACACACACACCCACACAGAGACACACACACACAGACACATACACACACACACACACACACACACACACACACAGAGACACACAGACACACACACACACACAGAAACAGAAGATTAATGACGTCTGAATATAAAAATAGAAGAAAGCTGCACATGAACACAGTGATCAGAATAAAAAGCTGATTTATTATATAAACATATATACATATATATATATATATTTTTTCATTCAGTAAATGTGTCATCGTCATTCTTGAATAATAATAATCTGGGACACTTGTGGATTAAAGGCCCATAAAAAGATTTAATGGAGATGAATTAATGTGAAAAAGCATGAAGTGTGTTTTTATGGTGTTATGATGAAGATGATGATGAAGATGAGTGCAGGTTTATAAATGAAGCATCGCTGCAGTAACAGCATCTTATTAACTTCAGACTGAGATCAACCCTGCCCCCCCCCCCCCCCCCCCGGGTCATAATCATCACATGTCAGTCTATCTATGTGAACCGAGCAGCGTCTCTCCCAGCTGACTGATGTTTAACCCTGCAGTCATGTGACTCAGCCGGCTCCTCTGATTGGCCCACTCACCTCCTGCTTGGCCTCGGTGATGGCTTTATCCAGCATGAAGGGAAACTCCTGCACCTGCCTCTTCAGACAGTTGTAGTCGCAGGTCAGTGTTCGGAGAGCCGGCTGCAGACTCAGCAGGTTCATACGCACTCCTAAAAAAAGAGAAACCATCAGAGAGTCAAACAGCTGATCAGCTGATCCAGAGTAACGACTTCCTGTTTCTCTCTGTTCATCACCGTTAATACGTCTGTTAGAACAAGAACTCTGATCATTTAAAGACTAAACATCTTCAGAATTGACCTTCTTTCCTTCCCTTGTTCCTTCCTCCCTCCCTCCTTCTTTCCTCCCTTCCTTCTTTCCTTCCTTCCTCCCTCCTTCTTTCCTTCCATCCTTCCTTCGTCCCTTCCTTCTTTCCTTCCTTCCTCCCTCCTTCTTTCCTTCCTTCCTTCCTTCGTCCCTTCCTTCTTTCCTTCCTTCCTCCCTCCTTCTTTCCTTCCTTCCATCTGTCCTTTTCCCTCCCTCCTTCCTTCCTTTGTCATTCTTTCCTTCCTTCCATCCTTCCTTCCTTCGTCTTTTCCTTTCTCCCTCCCTCCTTCCTTCCTTCCTTCCTTCCTTCCTTCTTTCCTTTCCTCCCTCTCTTCTATCCTCCCTCCCTCCTTCTCTTTTTCTTTCCTTCCCTCCTCCCTTCCTTCATCCCTTCCTTCTTTCCTTTCCTTCCTCCCATCCTTCCTCTCTCCTTTCCTTCCTTCCTCCCTTCCTTCTATCCTCCCTCCCTCCTCCCATCCTTCCCTTCCATCTGTCCTTCCACCCTCCCCCCTTCTCTTTCTTTCCTTCCTTCCCTCCTCCCTCCTTTTTCCTCCCTCCTTTCCTTCCTCCCTCTGTCCTTCTTTCCTTCCTTCCTTCCTCTTTTCCTTTCTCCCTCCCTCCCTCCCTCCTTTCCTTCCCTCCCTTCCTTCCTCCCTTCCTTCCTCCCTTCCTTTCCTTCCTTCCCTCCTTCCTCCCTCCCTCCTTAGACTGGAGGACACCAGGAGGGTAGAATCCTTGAACTCGTCTGACCTGCCAGGTTCTCGTGCACGGCTTTCATCTCGCTCTCGGCTCTGATGAACGCTTCCTCGATCACGCGGTTCTTCTCCTCCTCCAGGTTCTGCATCTCGGCCTCCAGCTGACCCTGAGCTCGCTCCATCTCGCCCTCGTACACCAGGATCTGCAGGAGGGAGAGGAAGACGTGAGCAGAGAGGAAGACTGAGGAAGACTGAGAGAGACTGAGAGGAGGAAACACAGGTAACTCGGGTAACTCGGGTAAATGTCAGCACACAGGTGTAAAAGGTTTCGGGAGCCTGAAACACAGACAGGCCACATTCACACTGAGTTTTCTATGAGTCAGAGGTCCAGGACACGTTAGCTTAGCTTAGCTTAGCTTAGCACAAAGACTGGAAACAGAGGGAAACTGTTAGCCTAGAACTACAGCTCAATATGCATCTGATTTTATTTGATTGTATTTTCTTTATTAAAAAGCAGAACTGGAGGTTTTAGCAGCTTTAGCGTTGGAGCTACTCGTCACTATGAGGCCTAACAATCCATTCATTTACTCTTTAATAAAAGACAGGATTAAAGTTAATAGAATAAAAGGGATTAGAGTTAATTAAAGTAATCCTGTGAGGGTTTCAAGAGGGAGAAAAGTTTCTAAAATAAAGAACCAAAAAGCATTATGTTTAAATAACCTATAAGAACCTTTAATTACTCATTAAACTGATAAATAAAGGATGATGTCGCATTTTAATGAAATACTTTTAAAATAACTTCAATCAGAGACTCAAAGTTAGTGTGAAAGGAACTGAGCTAAGTTTCCTCCTGCTTCCAGCTGATGTGAAACTAAACTAACTTTACTAGCATCCTCATCATCATCAAATAAATAAATTAGGGCTGTTAATCGCGATTAGATTAATGTAATCCATAACGCGTTAATTTTTAAATCTCATATTAATGTGTCAAGCCTTTTTGTCCCTTCTACTCCCCCGTAGACGGCTCCTCTAGCTGTAGCGCTATGCTTTGAAGTGGCCTCCTGCAGTAAACCTACCGCGCTGATGGAAAGTAAGAGAGCTACTGGACTTTTGAACGGCTTGTTTAACTTTAAAACACTTCCAGACGCTTCAGTTGACAAGTCAAAAGTAAAATGCAACCTGTGTCAAACGGAGTTTAACTACCACCGGAGTACGTGGAGTTTGAGTTAGCACCTCCACGCTAAACACCCAGGTGCAGCCAAGCCAGCCTCAGCTCCACCAAAGGACCATTTTGGAGTGTGGGAGTCGCAGCAGAGCCGTGATTGATTCCCAGTTAAGACACTCTGGTAAGAAATGCTTTACATTATGGCTTAAAACTGCCTTCAAATGGAAAATAACAGGATTTTAAACATGCAATTCAAAATGCGATTAATCGAGATTAACTATGGAAATTCTGTGATTAATCTCGATTTAAAAAAATAATCGTTTGACAGCCCTAAAATAAATAAATAAATATAGTTATTAGTTTTTGTAGCAGTGTGAACGCAGCCTGGAGGGATGAACTGGGAGCACTGGGAGAGGTTTACTGGGACTGTTTGCACCACAGGGGGGCCGAGTGGGGGAGAGGGGGGGTCGGGGGGCTGGGGGGGGCCATGGCCGACCTTAGACAGCCTGCCAACGACTTCGCCGTTGCCCCTGCCGACGGCCTTGGAGAGAAGACCGCACAGACGGCCGCGATCGCTCATCAGCTGCAACCCAACGCCATGCAGAGAGGAAAGGGTTAAACCAGAGCCGTCACACTCAATTCATTCAAGGGCCACATACAGAGCACGTGGGCCGGATCATTAAAGAGATGGAGGGAGGGAAGGAAGGAAGGAAGGGAAGACAAGAAGGAAGGAAGGATGGACAGATGGAAGGAAGGAAAGATGGAAGGAAAAAGGAGGACGGACAGATTGAAGGAAAAGAAGGAAGGGAGGAAGGAAGGAGAGAAGGAAGGAAGGAGGAAGGAAAGATGAAAGAAGGAGAAGAAGACAGATGAAGGAAGAGAAGAAGAAGACAGATTGAAGAAGGAAGAAGGAAGGAAGGAAGGAAGAAGGAGGAAGGAAGAAAGAAAGGAAGAGAAGACAAGAACACAAGAAGAAGAGAAACGAGAGAAGAAGAGGAAGGAAGGAAAAGAAGAAGGATGAAGATGGAAGAAGAAAGAAGACAGATTGAAGGAAGAAGAAGAAAGAAGAGACAAGAAGTAGAAGAACAATGAAGAAAGTGGCCGATTGCACTCCGTGCGGCTGTTCTGCCCCTGGCCTCATGTTTGCCACCCCTGTTAAACTATGGAGCTGATCTCTGTC
>NC_070578.1:41986902-41998022 GCF_027409825.1 Scomber japonicus | reverse complement strand
AAGGAAAGGAGGGAGGAAAGAAAGAGAGAAGGAGGAAGGAAAGGAGGGAGAGAAGATAGAAGGAATTAAGGAAGAAGGAAGGAAAGGAGGGAGAGAAGAAGGAAGGAGGGAGGGAGGAAGAAGGGAGGAAAGAAAGGAGGGAGGGAGGAAAGAAGGAAGGGAGGAAGGAAAAGGGAAGGAAAGGAGGAAGGAAGGAAGGAAGGAAGGAAGAAGGGAAGAATAAGAAACGTATAGAAACCCTCTGCTTGGTTGTGTTAGACTCTTTTGTTTCAGGTCTTATACTTCTCTATCCGATCCGACGGCTGTAATGTGATCAATAAGCAGATTTGTGATCAGCTGTTTTTCTGTGAGCTGAATTCTTGTCCTTCACTTTCCCTCCTTTTCCCTCCTTCTGCTGCTGAATGCCACAGAAACCAGTCGGGCCAGATAACAGGTGATAACAGCTGCTGACACATTAACCTGCTGTACTGTACTCTCTGTGTGTGTGTGTGTGTGTGTGTGTGTGTGTGTGTGTGTGTGTGTGTGTGTGTGTGTGTCTACGAGGCCTCAAATCTTTTCACCCTGAGAACAATCTGCACTCTGTGAGCGAGTTAAGTCTTTTTAATGCTTTGAGGTTTTTCCCACAGAGTGTTTCAGACGAGCAACACGTGAAACCTGCAGGACTGGATTACACACACACACACACACAGTAACACACACACACAGTAACACAGTAACACACACACACTGAGACACACACACACACACGCGGCTGGAGGAAATGCTGTGTTTGCTCGGCGTAGATCACACTAACTGTTGACACTTGCAGAAAAACAGGAATTATGTGACGAGTGTTTTTCAGACGTTTCTGCACTAAATAAAAAACACCCTGAGTATTTTCCACGTTCTTCTTCTTCTCATAGTAAAATCAAAGCTTCTTCTCCTCTTCCTCACAGTAAACTTCATACTTTATAACACTGACCTAGATATAATTGACAAACTGATATTTTTAAATGTATAATAATGTGTAATATCAGTATTTCAGGTATATTATTATTACTTTCAGTTTAACTGTGCAAAAGTCTGAGGCCGTCACCATCATACAAACAGGAAGTACAGGAACTATGAACACTATGAGATTTAACATTAATTATTAAATATTATTATTAAATAAGGTTCCTGCTGTCGCTCCAGTGTAAGGGGAGGTCACACTAAATACTGCTTTAGTCTGTAGAAGCTGTTTTCTTTTCTATTCTTTAATGCTGCAAACACATGTTCTGTATTTTCTTGTTGTATTTTAATAGAGAGACTGATAAATAATGATAAATGATTATTAAAGCATTATCAAAACAACTCATCTAAAAGGGTGGATTAAGACTTTTACACAGTGATGTATATTTATATGTATTTCACTTTTAAGTCTGTGTAACAACAAGATCAGACTAAGTGATTCAACAATATTACTCTTACTCATAATGTTCCTTCTCTCAACCATCTCTGAGCTTTACAGAGGAAGGTTCCTGTTGAGGTCAGAGGTCAGAGGTCAAAGGTCAGACTGGTTTAAGATGATAGAAAGACAACAGGAAGTCAAATAACTCCTGGTTATAACTGAGGTCTGCAGAGGTCCGTCTCTAAACATGTTGAACCTGAAACCTGTCAGCTTAGAACAGGAAAAACTAACCCTAACCCTGAACTACAGAAGATTAGAGAAACATGGTCTGGTCTGATATTATATATGAATCTGGATTCCTGCTGCAACATTCAACCAGTCGGGTCAGACCATGAAAGCATGGATCCATCCTGCCTGGTACCAACCATCAGGCTGCTGGGGGAGGTATGCATAATGGTGTGAGGGAGATTTCCTCTGCACACTTTGAGCCTTTAGTACCAGCTGAGCATCGTTTAACCCCAACAGTCTCCCTGCTGCTGATCATGTCCGTCCCTTTATGACCACAGAGTACCAAACTCCTCTCCACCCCCCCCCCCTGCTCCTTCAACATGCTGTCAGACCTAGAGCTGGGCAACTCATAGAAAAATAATCTAAACCAACATTTAGAAACTCTAATCGACTTAATCTTGCTCATGTCAATTAATGGTGGTGTTCACTGTTGCCATGACAACAAAGGTTGCATATCTTTACGGAATATAAAACTTGTCTCTAGTGATGATTTGAACCCAAACCAAGTAAACTAGACATTAACCACAGCTTAGTCACACCTTCAAACATCTTTATTTTACCTCCCTACAGATCCTCCTAAACTAAACCAACGAGGTTAAAACATTCATTGAAATTAATCGTGATTTTCATTTTTGCCATAATCGCCCAGCCCTAGTCAGACCTCAGAGTCTTCCCCTCAACACATATTTCACACTCCTTCCATCTGGTCTCTGGTTTCATCTCTTACTTACATACTATAACTGAACTAAACTAAAGAAAGAAGAGACTGTAACTGTGGAGAATAGATATATGTATAGTAGCAGGTAAACATCTGTGGCGTTGATGTTTGTTCTTGTAACCTGTGAAGTTGTTTGTGTAAGGACAATAAAATCTATTTATTTGTCTTCTATGTCTACTTCCTGCAGGATAATGCTCCATGTCTCAAAGCTCTGGTTCCTCACACTGCTTCCTCACTGAACTCCACACATCTCCACACATCTCCACACATCTCCACACATCTCCACAGACCTCCACACATCTCCACACATCTCCACACATCTCCACAGAGCAGCTTTGGGTTGAGGGTTAGGGTTAGGACCTGGAGGTTTGAATCATGGATGTGCAGCAGCTGTGTGAAGCTTTCATATTAATATGAACCAACATGTTTCAGCACCTTGTTGAATCTGTGTCACCAATAATTAAAGGTGGTCCAACCTGATATTAGTGAGCTGCTGCTGCTGAGTGACATCAGAGCTACAGCTGGATCATTTATTAATAATACAATCATATAAATCATACTACTGTCTCAAATAAAGACCAACAAAGTTAATATAGTATTGGTCTTCAGTTAAATTAACACTGAATCATAACTTCTAATCAAAGCTTCAACTTTATAAAACTACAGTACAGACCTTTAGAGGAAAACTGAATAAATTAAACTTAATAAGACGATTAACTGATGAAACGTCTTAATGTCTAAATGATTCAACTTCTTACATGTGTTTCTGTTTCTTTAGTTCTGACAGCAAACTGAATCTCTTTGGACATTTGGAGATATAAGTTTGGACTTCAGGAAACACTGATCTATATTCTACAGACAGAATAATTAATCAGTATAATAATGATTATTAGCAGCAGCAGCAGGTCTAACAGCAGCAGCAGTGATCTGAAGCCTGAAGCAGAAACTCTCTCTCTCTGTTATCTGATCGTCTCCTGAGACTCGATCAGCTGAGAGGAAACAAACAAACAGCCGCAGATCAAACTAATCAATAATTAAATCATGACAGCGAGGACTCACCTGATTGTGTGTCTGACAGCGTCCAACACACACACACACACACACACACACACACTCTCACACGCTCACACACACGCTCAGGTTTCCTCTGCTGCTTCCCTTCTGTCGAGCTCCATTCATACTAACAGGTATGACTCACCTCTGCTGCACACACACACACACACACACACACACACACACACACACACACACACACACTCAGGAATGCAGTCTGACTCTGACTCACCGTCCAATGAGAGGTCTTTCTTCCAGAGGTCCTGCAGGCAGGGGGCGTGGCCGAGGTCCCAGGTCTTTCTTGTTCCGAACATGACCGCCGGGCTGAGCAGAGCGCTGGACCGCTGGACCGGCTGCACACACACACACACACACACACACACACACACACACACACACACACACACACACACACACACACACACACACACACACATATATGGATAAAATCAGATATCACAATATTTTTGACCAAATACCTTGATATAATATCACCACGGTAACGTAGGGATGACTGTTAATGCTGTCACACAATATTTACACTATGAGATGTTTGATAAATAATCATCAGTAATGTGGATATGATGACACAGTGGGTAAAAGGTCAATAACAGAACAGCTGCAACATTATTTTACTTTAATGAAGCTTTAAAACCAGGAAAAGACACGTCTGCCGTATCATGATAGCCAGTCAGTTAAACCTAAACCAGGAAATAAACACCTCCACTATATCATGATATTCCCAAATACAAACTTTAAGATGATATTCAGTCTCATATCACAGCATTGATATGTGGAGGAACTACTGGAACTGGCTGAGTATTTATTTATTTATATTAATCACTGCCTCTCCTCTCTGTAGTCCAGTCTTTGACCCCGCTCCCTTACCCCCCCCCCCCCCCCCACCTCTCCACTGCCCCCCCCCACCCATTAATCTGACTGGTGACCATTGTTGTTGTTGTTAAGTTGAGAAACAGTCTTAAAGGTTGCAGCTCAGAATAAACAAGCTTTAAGTTTAAATCTGCATAAAAATGCAGTTTGACCAGATTTTACATTTTCACACATTCTTCTTTAAAATGACTCAAAAAGACAAAAAGATAGAAACTTTATCTATTATACTAAACACTGATACATGAGAATAACAGAATAAACACACAGCAGCAGAATGACAGAGAGCTGATAACTCTGCAAGAATCATAATTACTATAAACAGTATTAAATATTTATCTCCAGTACAGATAATAGAGCTAAATAAACTGAGCTCTGTGCCCTGAATGCACCAACAAACAGTTTCATATTCACCACAGACGACTTTAATTACAGTAAAAGTCTTTCAATTGTCTCTTTGAAGTATAAAACATATTATAGTCGATTCATCTGAACCCAAAACTCTTCTTTTCCATATTCTGAATATAATAATGTAGATAAACTCACATATCTGAGTGCTGCGTTCAAGTGCAGTCAGATTTTAGACAATCTGCTGAAATGACTTATAATCCATCAAACTGCACTTATGATAAAATAGTTTTTATTCTGAAGGTTGTTAGTAGGTGAAGTTTGGTTGCTAAGGCGGTTGCTAAGGCGGTTGCTAAGGCAGTTGCTAAGGCAGGTGCTAAGGTGGTTGCTTAGGCAGTTCTAAGGCGGTTGCTAAGGTGGTTGCTGAGCTGGTGAGACCAAACACACACACACACGCTAAAGTAATACAGGACGGTTCACTGTTGATGTGATTGATGCTGAAAAGGTTTCTGTCATGTATATCATGTTCTGATGTTGGATTTTAAACTCGTTCTTAAAGAGACAGGAAGTAAAACAGCCTGTTAATAGACAGAGGCTGAACTGAGGCGCTGCATAAAGGACCAGTAGAAGATAAATAAGGAGTTTTTATTCCAGTAGAGACTCAAAATATTAATACAGAGACTCAGAATATTAATATAGAGACTCAGAATATTAATATAGAGACTCAGAATATTAATATAGAGCTGGAGATGTGGAGAATATGAGTTATTTAAGACCAAAACTGTGGACCTGTTATTACTGTATGAAAATATTCATTAATGCAACTTTAAATTGATATATCAGCTTATTGATACCCTGTAAATCTGTATCAGTTTATTAATCAGCTGATAGAAACTCTAGAGACATGTTTTAAAACATTTGGTCCATAAGAGAGAACAAATGAGTTTAGTTTTCTACTGTAAAATGTCTCATCAGCATATTTATGGCTCATAATGTGCTGACAAAACAAATTCAAGATAACTGCACCATAAATGTTGTTTTATGTTCCAGAAGATAAAAACTGTCATGGATTTGTCATTATCAGATCTTTAAAAGCATGCAAATATCCTCGTAGATGTCCCTTTGTCCCAGTGAACATGTACAACCCCTAAAACAACATTTCTATTTCTATTCAGACTGAGATTGTTCTCATCATGTTTGGTTGAGCTGTAAGATGACATGATGTTTAATTATCTATCTATGGTTGTTAACTGCAACCTAATTTCCCCTCGAGGACAATAAAGCTCTGAACTGAACTGATCTGAACCCGTCTGGTTAAAAAGGGTAAAAACAACAATAACAAACATTTCTGCTGACTCTTCTGATCTCGTCTCGTCTCGTTGTTTACGACTCACTACAACACTCTCACACCTGTCAGATCCGACCAATCAGACGACAGCCTCTAGCCCCGCTCCCTTCATTAAGGTTCTTACCCGTCCATGTCCGCAGCGAGCTCTGCGCTCTGCACAGTGGCCCAAGCGTTCTCTGTCCAACCAGCTCTTATTGATCAGCATTCCCACCCAGCCCAGCATGCTGCTACGCTCCCATCATCTGCTGCACCCAAACGTCCAGCTAGCATCCAGCTAGCATCCAGCTAACGTCCAGCTAACGTCCAGCCACCTGCAGACAGGTAACTGCCTCACTGTCACTCTGCAGCATCTTCAGCAGGATTACCAACATCTGATCCAGGACCAGCTGATCACAAGCTTTCTATGACGAAGTGTCGGACTGTAATCTGTTAATCCTGCAGCAGATGGCTCGTTTAACCCTCCACTGTCCAGGAGGAACCAAAACACCACTCCTGCTGGTTGGAGAAGGACTCACACCTTCATCTAGGCTTTACATGATCAGGATGTTTGGGGCTAATCACTGATTAATGAGTTTAAATCATAGACTGTATAAAAGAAATGGACGTAACATCCGTGACGTCACCCATTGGTTTGTGGACTGCTGCTCGGAAGCCAATAGTTTCTAATCTAGGCAGCGCCATCTTGAACATTTCAGGTGCATGCTGGGAAAAATAAAAACACAGATTCTACTTATATGGGCATGAGGCGGAGCCATGGATGGAGCGGAGAGGTTGCTATGGTTGCGAGGGCTGGATCTCAAGGACATTGGTCAATCAACCTGTCAATCAGGACGTAGCCACGCCCTAATGCATACCCTGCTTTATCGTCACATATAAAATCAGGGAGGCCAAAATGTCCCAAATGAACATCATACTGCATTGAAGAAGGCTTTAAACTAGCGATTGAGACCATAAACACATTTTGAAAACGTTTACTGAGGTTAGAAATCAAGTGAGAAGTTGGTGAATTCTCCATTGACTTGTATAGAGACGGTCGCCCCCTGGTGGCCTTTTGATAGAATGCAGCTCTAAGTTACTTCTGCGTTGGCCTCATTTCAGAGGACAGGAACTCCCCGCCTGGTTGGAGCTGAATCACATCTGAGATTGGAGACACCTTAGCAACCGCCTTAGCAACCACCGTAGCAACCACCTTAGCAACCAAAGATTCCGGAACATTCATTCCAGCTGCCTGGTTAAATCTGTGGTGTTGAAACTTTTTGCAGATGCTCCTCCACGAGGTTCTTTAGTGTTGCACAGATTGCAGATGGCTTGTGTTTTATCTGAAGAAGTTCCACACCACCACCCGACCGTCGGGTGGTGGTGTGGAACTTCTTCAGATAAAACACAAGCCATCTGCAAAAAGTTTCAACACGACAATGACGACATTAAGACATTACAGCCGATCTCATAAATTGTATAAAATGCAAAATATTGGTCGATCCGATCAGCAGACCTTCATCTTAAAAAGCTGCTTTCGGATATTTTATTATTTGGTTTCAAAGCTGCTGAGTAGAAAGATTTCCCTTCAGTCAACAGAATCAACCAACCCAACATAAAGTGATGATGATGATGATATCTAGTTATTCATCATCTCTCTCTCTCTATAAAGCAGGTCACAGATTAAGGCCACACGGATGAAAAGTTTCTGTAAACTCTCCAATAAACACTGAAGCAGGCCAAGAAAACACCTCAGCTTTCATTACTGGGATTAAATAATAACCCTAACCCTCTGCAGCCTCAACACTGGCACCAATGAGACTCAGCCCAGGTCACACACACACACACACACACACACACACACACACACACTCTGTCGTCACACATGTCAACACTGGCACCAGCAAGACTCAGCAGGTCCAAAAGCACTCAGCCGAGGTCACACACACACACACACTGTTGTCACACACACACACACACACACACTGTTGTCACACACACACACACACTGTTGTCACACACACACACACACTGTTGTCACACACGTCAACACTACCTGGACTCGTTCCAGCTGAACTTCCCAAACACGTCATTTAACCCTTTAACTGTCGCTATGGTAACAGTAACCTGGTTCATGAGATGCTTGGATACACCTGACCTCCACACACCTGCTGCTGCACTAGAAAATAAACAATAAGAACGAGTCGCCAAGAGACAGAAACTACCTGGAGACGGTACTCTGATATTAGTCTGGTGACAAATCCATACTGGAAATGAAATTCAGCCTGATGTAAAATCATTAGACAGGAAAGAAAGATAAATAGAGACAGACAGGAAAGCTTTTTAAAGGTTCCCATATATAGTTAATTCATTCATCATGTGACTGAGAAGAATCCCTGTTAATATCCATTTATACTAAATATCATCATCATCACTGTTACTGTTCATAAAGTATCAGAAGTGATTTTATTCTCTGTAGAGTGGTTCTGTGTGAAGCAGACGCTACTGAGCATGTGCAGAAACTCTACTGAGCATGTGCAGAAACGCTACTGAGCATGTGCAGAAACTCTACTGAGCATGTGCAGAAACTCTACTGAGCATGTTTTTTTATTTTTTTATTTTTTTTTTATTTTTTTTTTTTTTTATTTTAGGACATACAACAAAATACAACACACCAGACAACAACAAACAAAAAAGAACAACAAAACAAAACAAAACAAAACATAAAACAGTCAGAGGTTTTTACAAATCATTGGCACAAAATTTCTCCATAATAAGGTATGTTTTGGCAGCTTTCTTACTACTGATATCCTTGATTGTGGCAGAATAACGGTGCAGTTCATGTTTAAAGAGTACAAAGTTCGGTTTAGATTTGGCCCATTTGTTTTTGTGAATGTGAAATTTCCCCAAACTCAAAACTAACTGACAGAAGAAGCTCAGGTCTTTGTCTTGGTCGTCATAATAAATAAAAATATGTTTTTCCTGGAAATGAATCATTCTTCCTGTTTTCTCTTGCACAAAGTGTTGAACATCATTCCAAAAAGTTTTACTGTAAGTGCAATGATAAAACAAGTGAGAAATAGTTTCATCTTCAAGTCCACAAAAATCACATACATATTCAATATCTAATTTAAATCTTTCAAGGGTTTTCTTTGCAGGGTAGATTTGATGTAAAATTTTATACGAGATTTCTTTCACTTTATTATTGAAACAGAATTTCTCACCAACCAACCATGCCTTATTCCAGTTAATTTCTCGAAATTGTGCAGACCATTTAGTTTGACCTCCAGGTAGAATCTTGGTTTGTAAGCAGCTTCTCAAAAATCTGTTAGAGCAGGGTCTTTTTGTAATATCTACTCCGCCCACAAAAATATTGCAAGTATAATTTTGTGGGACAGCAGTAATTCTTTCAGTCCCTTTAAGAAGCTGAAGCACACCCTGAGGTAAAGCATCAAAAACCACAGCATATTGTTTTGGTGTGACTGGGAATTGAAATTTTAACAAAAATTCTTCATAAGAAAGTAAGAAACCACAATCATTAATAAGTTGGTCAACTAATAAAATGTTATGCTCCATCCAGTCCTTGTAAAACAATGATCGGTTTTTGTACAGAATATCCTCATTATTCCAAATATAATAACTGGTTGGTGAGAAATTGTGTTTGTAGATCAGTTTCCAGGACAACAAAGCTTGTTTGTGAAAATTTGAGAGTTTGACAATTTTCAAGTTTTTCAATTTTATAGTTACATTTCATCATAAAGCGTATACCACCTAATGAATTAAATACATGTGTAGCAAAGGAGTTCCAGAAGTTGTTCTTTTGTCTACATAACTTACTTAACCAGTTGATCTTGAAAGAGTGATTCAGCATTTCAAAGGTTAACACATCCAGACCACCATCCCTCTTGGAGTTACACAAGATATCTTTTTTTAAGTAATGGCATCTGTTCTTCCAGATAAAGTTGAATAAAATTTGATCTAATTTCTTAGAAACTACTGCAGGCATTTCTAGTGCTAGTGCTAAATATACAGATCTTGATATTCCTTCAGCTTTAGATAACAGAGTCCGACCGTGTAAAGATAGATCTCTCATTAACCACATATTGAATTTTCTTTGTATCTGTTGAGTTATTGGTTCAAAGTTTATCTCAGAGCGCCTGTTCTCATTTTTGTCAAGCACAACACCCAAATATGTTACAGTTTCTTTGATGGGAATATCATTCAATTCTGACAGATCACAATGTTTAAGGGGAAACAGCATAGATTTATTAAGGTTCATTGTCAACCCAGAAACCTCAGAAAACTCTCGGATACATTGCACAGCTGTGAAAAGTTCATTTTGGTTGGATAAAAAAATTGCTGTATCGTCTGCTAACTGAGCTAATTTGAATTCTCTACCTACGGCTCTTATACCCTGAAAGTTGCTTTTTTTAATATGTGTTGCCATGACCTGTGTGACCAGCAAAAACAAGAAAGGGCTTAGTGGGCAACCTTGTCTAATTCCACGACTAATATTAAATCTGGGTGTTGTGCCGTTTGTTATCTTAATTGAACTGTTACTTCCTTTAGAAAGTGTTTGAACTGCCCTCAGAAACCTATTTCCAAAACCAAAACATTGAATAACTTTAAACATAAACTGGTGATTAACCGTATCAAATGCTTTATAGAAGTCCACAAATAGAATAAAACTTTCATCAGGTATAAATTCACTATAGTCCATCATGTCCAAAATCAGACGAAGATTGTTGACAATATTTCTCCCTGGCATAAACCCAGATTGCTCCTCATCTATAATATCATCTAATCCTATTTTTAGTCTTTTAGCAAAGATGAGGGCAAACAGCTTTGCATCATTATTCAATAAACTAATCGGTCTCCAGTTTTCAATGTTTAATTTATCTTTTTTTGGCTTTGGAATTATCTCTCTACTGAGCATGTGCAGAAACACTACTGAGCATGTGCAGAAACTCTACTGAGCATGTGCAGAAACTCTACTGAGCATGTGCAGAAACTCTACTGAGCATGTGCAGAAACACTACTGAGCATGTGCAGAAACTCTACTGAGCATGTGCAGAAACTCTACTGAGCATGTGCAGAAACACTACTGAGCATGTGCAGAAACTCTACTGAGC
>NC_070578.1:41956902-41981902 GCF_027409825.1 Scomber japonicus | reverse complement strand
CCACCCTCCTTTCCCTCCTTCTTCCTCCATTCCTTCCCTCCTTTCCTTCTGTCTTTCTCCCTTCCTTCCTTCCTTCCTTCCTTCCTTCCTTCTCCCTTCCTCCCTTCCCTCCTAGACTCGAGGACAGGAGGGTTAATCATGTTCTGGATGTTTGGTGGGTTAAACAGGAAGTTGAAGTTAAAGCAAACAGAGACGAGGCAGACGATGAGGAAGATAAACTTCTGAGAATCTGCCCAAAAACACCAGAGTCAGAGTCCAGCTGTCAGATTATCATCATCAGATAATGAATCAGCGGTTACGTAACAGCTGATCTGAACACCGAGCACACGTAACAGTGGGTTAGAGGGTCAGAGGTCATGTGATCAGACGCTGCCAACAGGAAACAAACAGCCACACAGACGCACGAACAGCTGATTAAATAAAACATACGAGCACGAAACCAACAGACAGTAGCTCTACCAACATTAACCAAGTCTGAGTCGGTCCTTGAACGCAGCACGGAGGATCGTCAGTCTGAGTCGGTCCTTGAACGCAGCATGGAGGATCATCAGAGTCAGAGTCTGTCCTTGAACGCAGCACGGAGGACAGAGGATCGTCAGTCTGAGCCGGTCCTTGAACGCAGCACGGAGGACAGAGGATCGTCAGTCTGAGCCGGTCCTCGAACACAGCACGGAGGACCATCAGAGTCTGAGTCGGTCCTTGAACGCAGCACAGAGGACCATCAGAGTCTGAGTCGGTCCTTGAACGCAGCACAGAGGACCATCATCAGTCTGAGACGGTCCTCGAACGCAGCACGGAGGATCATCAGTCTGAGTCTAGTCTTTTAGTTTTTAGAAAGAGTCAGATGTGATGATGAAGCTTTTATAATCATACATGTTTCATTTGGGGGTTTTTTGTTGCCACTATATTTTTTACTGCTCGTCTGCTTCCTTATTTCTTTTTATTGATGTTCTTTCTAATTTTGCTGCTGCAGTAATGAACATTTCCCCTCTGTGAGAGTAATGAGGGAATATCTTTTCTCTTTTAGTTTCATTTTTGTCTAAAAGTTATTCAGTTGATATAAAATAAAGGTTTAGCTGAAGTTCTTTTATTTTGAAGGGTTAGTCGTGTTAGTTTGTTTAGAAACAGAAACAGAGATTAATAACAGATGTTTTGAGTCTCAGAGCAGAGAGACTCTACTGAGCATGTGCAGAAACACAGTTCATTACTCTGTTGAGCTGCAGGTTGAATATTTTACTTTGGTAAGTTAGGGTCAGGATGTTTAGGAGGCTAGTTTAAGTATGTCTGGATTTTAGTTTATTATTTTGTTTGTTTTGTATTTTATTTTATTTTATGAGGTTCTGGGGAAGTAGTGAAGAGATAAAAACTAAACAATAAAACAATAAACAGATAAAAACATCTGGACTTTAACTTTAAACCACAAACAGCTCACCCTGACCCAGATTCATCTAACTGAGGATCACCTTCCTTTAAACCAGGGGGTGTCAAACATGCGGCCCGTGGGCCAGAACCGGCCCGCCGCGGGGTGCGAGCCGGCCCACTTTCCTTTCTGTGTTCGTTTCCTTCCTTCCTTCCTTCCTTCCTTCCTTCCTGCCATCTGTCCTTCCTCCCTACCTTCCTTTTCTCCTTTTATGGTTACCGACAGGTTAAAAACACGACATGTGAATCTCAAGTTTCATCACGATACGATATCAACGATGCAACAGACAATGAATCTCCTGAGCATCAGACTTCCTGTTCATGATAAAATGCCACAGTTTGACATATTAAAACTTTACAATGTTTACATCCTACAAAAAGAAAAATTAAAGAAGTTTCTGGTTTTTTTACATTCAAGCAGGAATGGTGCTTCTCTTTCAAAAACTGCGGAGTAAGAAATAAAAAAATGGAAGGAAAATATATGTTTGTGTATGTGTTTATATGTTGTTGTTGTTTCTCCTTTAACCCTCGAGTCAAGGAAGGAAGGAAGGAAGGAGGAAGGAATGAAAGGAGAGAGGAAGGTGGGAAGGAAGAAGGAAGGAAAGGAGGGAGGAAGGCGGGAAGGAATAAGGAAGGGCGGGAGGGAGGAAGGATGGAAGAAGGAAGGAAATGAGGGAGGAAGGAAAGGAAAGGAGGGAGGGAGGAAGGAAGGAAGGAAGGAAGGAAAGGAGGAAGGAAGGAAAGGAAGGAAGGAAAGGAGGAAGAAGGAATGAAAGGAGAGAGGAAGGTGGGAAGGAAGAAGGAAGGAAAGGAGGGAGGAAGGCGGGAAGGAATAAGGAAGGGCGGGAGGGAGGAAGGATGGAAGAAGGAAGGAAATGAGGGAGGAAGGATGAAGGAAGGATAGGAGGGAGGAAGGCGGGAAGGAAGAAGGGAGGAAGGATGGAATTAGGAAGGAATAAGGAAGGAAAGGAGGGAGGAAGGAAGGAAGAAGGAAGGAAAGGAGGGAGGAGTGTCTATTTGTTTCTAAATGATGTGAAGCTGAATCTCTTCCTACCTGGACTCGCTTCCTGCTGTCGGGAACGTTACCAACGGCAACGCCGCCCCCCCGCTTCCTCTTCCCTTCACCTCTGCAGCTCATTGCTCCTCCACTCCTCTGCTTCCTCTCCTCTTCCCTTCCTTCCTCCTTGCCTCCTCCATCCTCAGCGGGACGTTTCGACCCCCCCGCCCCCGCCGCTGCCTCTGAGCTTCCTCCCGGTGGTTCTCCCAGCTTGTGGCTCCGGTTCTTGAGGAGACTGTGGAGCGTCAGGACCGCCAGCGTGCACAGGACGTACATGACCCCGTCTGACCCCCCCTCGACCCCCCCACCCCTCCCCAAACAGACCCACACAGCTCAGGTTACGATGAGAGGAGGCTCGGCTTCATCTCCTGGTCCAGGTGAGAGCTCGCTGGTTAGTTTTCTTTACATCTTGCGAGAGGTTCAAGTTCACTGGTCTGAGTCGGGATATTTCAGCGTCGCAGCTGATCGAAGCTCCTCAGCTGTTTTAATCCTGCTGCAGAGTCCAGTCTGTATAATCCTCTCTCTCTCTCCTCTCTCTCTCTCTCTCTCTCTCTCTCTCTCTCTCTCTGTGTGTCACCTGCTTCACCTCTGTCCTGGTTCCCGCCCACTCTCAGCTCACACATCACATTTTCCAGAGAACTGATAAAAGCTGTGACCCTTGTCCCGTCGTCTCTGTCCCGTCACGGCAGGTAACCGGAGCCGGCGGGACGTTCAGGTTCAGTATCTGATCTCCACTTACAGAACGAGTTTAACCCTCTGAAGACAACGAGACATCAGCTGCTGCTTCAAAACAACAACTTCTGAGACTCAAACTGAATCTGATGCATGTAAAAAACTGACAAACCTTTTTACTTTGATCATTTGAAAAGTCAAAATGAACTCAAATCAAGTCAAAAAGTGTCAAAACTGCAGATTAATCTTTTTAATTTTGGTGACACCAGACTACCAGATAGATTTATGCTTATAGATAATAAAGATAGACAGAAAGCTGATCTCAGGTGGTAAAATAAAAAGCATAATCTGAGACTTCAGAGAGTTAAAACTAAGATTTTTGAGCCCAAATACAAATAATAAGTTGGATCTGCACCAGTTTGATCTCTTAACTTTCCACACAGAGCTGCAGGAGGAGAATCATCTGAATAAAAAACTTCAAACCAGCAAATATCTGATCCAAAAGAGTCCAGATATAAAGCGTCAGAGTGAGCGCTCGCTGCAGACGTGTGAAGCTCCGTCAGATTAAAAGTAAAGATCCTGAGAAGAGTCGTAACTTCTCCTCCATGCTGGGTTAGGGTCTTTCCTCCATGCTTGGTTAGGGTCCGGGTGTTTGCTCCACGTCTGACCCACTGGGACAGGCTCTGGGTCTCTGCTGCGGTTCGTTAGCTCCGTTAGTGGGTCGTTAGAGCAGCTCGGATCCTGATTGGACGACGGGAGGGACGGTGTGATGGACTGTGAAGAGAGAGCCTCTGTGTGTGTGTGTGTGTGTGTGTGTTCCTCTAAATGCTCAGAAAGATTAAAGCAGCGGCAGGTCGGGTCTTCACCTCCATCAGAGAGAGAGAGAGAGAGAGAGAGAGAGAGAGAGAGAGAGAGAGAGAGAGAGAGAGAGAGAGAGAGAGAGAGAGAGAGAGAGAGAGATGGAGAGAGAGAGAAAGAGAGAAAGAGAGAGAGACACAGAGAGAGAGAGAGCTCCCCACTGTGTGTGCAGCTCGCTCGCCCTGCCCTCTCTCTCTCTCTCTCTCATCATGCCACCATCTGTTGTTGTTGCAGACAGTCACTGATGATGATGATGATGATGATGTAACACAGGATGAAGCTTCATGATGCGTCCATGTCAAACTTATCCTCACACACGCACACACACACAAACACACACACACGCTAACCTTTAATAAACTGCTGAGTTATGAAACAGATTAACTTCAGTTTGATGCTAAAACTCATCCAGCAGTCAGTCAGTCAGTCAGTCAGGTGTCAGTGATGGTTCCTGCTGCTCACCCTCAATATTTAAACCTTCGTATGTGCTTCCAGGGTTCAGTGATGGAGGACTAAAGTCATTATAAAGTCTCTGATCAGCTTCTATAGAGCTTCATCAGTGTGAGTTACTATAGTAACCATAGTAACCATAATAATTATAGCAGTGTGAGTTAGTCATATCAGTGATATCTGACACATTTACAGTGTTTCGAGCATCAGATTCCCTCCGATATCCCTTTTCCACTGAGCTGGAGCCAGTGCTCAGTTGGTGCTAACCCGAGCACCTCTTAAGAACCTGTTGCTTTTCCACCGGCAAGGAGCCCCGCGATTACGTCACTGTATAACGTAGCCAGCGCGCACCTTTGAAGCACTTCCATGATTCACCAGTGAGAGGCAGCAACATGGCGCAAGGCATCTAGCCTGCCGGAAACGAGGAAGAAGAAGAAGAAGAAGAAGAAGCAGAAGAAGGAGAAGAAGAAGAAGAAGAAGAAGAAGAAGAAGGAGAAGAAGAAGGAGAAGGAAAAGAAGAAGAAGAAGGAGAAGAAGGAGAAGACAGCTCTGGCAAAAAAAATGATAAAAATAGTACTTTTATTCAACAAATCTTTAACCCTCTGTAAATGCCCCGCTAGCCGGCTAATAAACGTTAACCCCGCTAGCCGGCTAATAAACGTTAACCCCGCTAGCCGGCTAATAAACGTTAGCCCCACTAGCCGGCTAATAAACGTTAGCCCCGCCCCCTGTCCACTGAGGTAATGGGTTCTTGCTTTAGACCAGCAAAGAGTTGGTGCTTGCTCTGGCTCTCGTTCTGAGGCTCCGGGCTGGAGCTTTGGAGGTGGAAAAGCAAAGAACCGGTGCCTTAGTCAGGCTCTGGCTCTGAACCAGCTCCAGCTCGGTGGAAAAGGGGTATTAGTGTTTCCTGTTTCTCTGTGATGGATGTAGGCATGGGCCGGTATGAGATTCTGATGGTATGATAACCTGAGGTAGAAATATCACGGTTTCACGGTTTTATGATTACGGCTATAAAACGTGATATTTTTAAATGTCTGTATTTAAAAACAAAACAAAAAAGTTGTTTTTTTCCATTGAACAGCCTTTTATTTTTAGTAAATATGTATTTAAAATAAATAATAATAAAAAATAACTGAATTATTTCTAAATAAATAAAACATAATATTACTACATAAATTAATTATTTTTAGTGAAAAAACACAAAAAGCAAATAAATGCACATAAAGAATTGAAAAAAGTAAAAACACATCTAAGATAAATATAAATAAATAAATGCAGCAGGAGCTTAAAACTGAATCAACAGTTTTTGGAGACTTGCTCATATAGGATGTATTTCCTCCTCACGCTGCTACTGTCCGTTACCGTCTTCCTCCGAGCCGCGGCCGTCTCTTTTTACGGTAACTGAAGTATAAATACAGCCGACTTGGTGCTTTTAAACGGGGGGAAAGTTCGGGGGGCTCCTTCAGCCGTCATACAGCCTGCAGAGCTACCTGCTTGTAACAGCAACCGGAGTACGGGAGGGGTTGTCTTTACGCTGCAGCTGCACACGACCTGAGGAACCTCCACTTCCTCTCTGACCAGACGTCACATTAAAAAAAAAACCCGCTCATACCCACAGACTGTATCATACCACAGGAACAGTGTGACGGAAAATTTTAGTGGTTTTGAAACCGTGACTTTTTCATACCATGGTAAACCTTGAAACCGGTAACCGGCCCATGCCTAGGTGGAAGTATAGTAACAAAAAGACTTTGCTACTACAAACACTGTAACGTTGAAACATAGAAGATGAAGATTTGACTCATTCAGACGCTGAAGCTTCATATTAGCTTTCAACTTTATAATCCATGTTTCCACAGAAGGAGGACTGTGGGTTTAGTCCTCCATCACTTCCTGTAAACATGATGAAGGATCTAATGCTCAGTATGAACACACACACACACACACACACACTTTTACTTTATAAAACTGTGAACTCATCCTTTAAATGAAGTATATTGTGAACTTTACATCTTGGACTGTTACTGTGAGGAACTATAATTAATATTTTATCACATTTTATAGACAAATAATATAATTGAACTAATTAATTAATTACTAGTGACAGGAAGTAGAGACACATTTGGACGTGACGAGCAGCTCGACACTAGAAACCAGAAGTGATCAGAGGTTTGGGTCTTTGCTCGCTGTGACCTCATCGCTTTGTGCCGTGTGACCCCGACACCGCCGAGCATGCTGGGAGCTGCCACCTCCAATCACGGCCTCTGAGTCGTGATGCACGCGTCTGATTGGCTGACGGCCTCACTGTATAGCTCTGTGATGGCTCCATAAATACTCAGCGAGGGGCTCCGTGCTGAGACAAAAGGGGACGTTTCCACGGCAACGACCCCTTTCAGGATCTTAACGAGGAGGCGGATTCTCAGAGAGCAAAGGTCATGTGATTCAACCAGACACACCTGAGCAGGTTAAAGAGTCACACAGTCTAATAATATAATATAATGTAATATATGTTATATAGTTTTAGGGATATTATATCCCACAATGCAACACTCAGCTAAAAGTCAAGTCAAACCAACATCAGCTCAAGTTTCCAGCATCAGTAACATTTCTCTTCTCCTGCTTCTGACTGAGCTTGAGGGGTTCATGTTTGGGTTTTATTTTTATTTCTCAAGCTGAATGTTTTTATGTTTTTATGTTTTTATGTTTCTAATTCTTTCTGTTAAATGTTTGTCTTAAAGCACATTGAGTTTCTATTATGTATGAAATGCTCTTTAATATAAATAAAGCTGCTTTGCCTTGAAGCTGGTTGGTGGATAAATTAATTTATTTATGAAGAACTTTAAACAATGATCCTGACCCCTTGCTTCTATTTATTCTATTTAATTATAATAAGTGTAATAACTTCCTACTACGTCATCTATCTGGTTTTCAAACCGGACCCCCTCCACACCCTGACTGTGCCTAGAAATCCTGTCCATAAAGATTATGAACAGGATCGGTGACAAAGGGCAGCCCTGGTGGAGACCAACCCTCACCGGAAACAAGCCTGACTTATTACCGGCAATGCGGGCCAAGCTCTGACACCGGTCATACAGGGAACGGACGGCCTGAGGAGGTCTTCGAAGTATTCCTTCCACCGATCCACAACGTCCCGAGTCGAGGTCAGCAGCGTACCGTCCCCACCGTACACAGTGTTTACGGCGCACTGCTTCCTACTCCTGAGACGCCGGATGGTGGTCCAGAATCTCTTTGAAGCCGTCTGGAAGTCTTTTTCCATGGCCTCACCGAACTCCTCCCATGTCCGGGTTTTTGCCTCAGCGACCGCCCTAGCTGCGCTCCGCTTGGTCTGCCGGTACCTGTCTGCTGCCTCCGGAGTCCTACAGGCCAATAAGGTCCTATAGGACTCCTTCTTCAGCTTGACGGCATCCCTCACCGCCGGGGTCCACCAGCGGGTTCGGGGATTGCCGCCCCGACAGGCACCGACCACCTTGTGGCCACAGCTCCGGTCAGCCACCTTAACAATGGAGGCACAGAACATGGCCCACTCGGACTCGATGTCCCCCGCCTCCCCCGGTACATGGTCGAAGCTCTCCCGGAGGTGTGAGTTGAAACTCTCTCTGACAGGAGACTCTGCCAGACGTTCCCAGCAGACCCTCACAATACGTTTGGGTCTGCCAGGTCTGCCCGGCACCCCCCCCCCACCATCGGAGCCAACTCACCACCAGGTGGTGATCAGTTGACAGCTCCGCCCCTCTCTTCACCCGAGTGTCCAAGACATGCGGCCGCAAGTCCGACGACACGACTACAAAGTCAATCATGGAACTGCGGCCTAGGGTGTCCTGGTGCCAAGTGCACATATGGACCCCCTTATGCTTGAACATGGTGTTCGTTATGGACAACCTGTGACGAGCACAGAAGTCCAATAACAGGACAACCCCTCGGGTTCAGACCGGGGGGGGGGGGGGCGCAATAAGTATTGCCACCCCTGCCCGGCGCCTCTCACCAGTGGCAACTCCAGAGTGGAAGAGAGTCCAACCCCTCTCGAGGAGACTGGTTCCAGACTGGTTCCAGACTGGTTCCAGAGCCCTTGCTGTGTGTCGAGGTGAGGCCGACCACCAGCTCAGGCTCCTTCCCCACCAGAGAGGTGACGTTCCACGTCCCTAGAGCTAGCTTCTGCAGCCGAGGGTCGGACCACCAAGGTCCCCGCCTTCGGCTGCCGCCCAGCTCACTACACGCCCAACCCCTGTGGCCCCTCCTATGGGTGGTGAGCCCACGGGAAGGGGGTCCCATGACACCTCTTCGGGCCCCATGGGTGAAGGTGGACACACAGCTGCAGTCAGTCCACCTTAAAACTAATAAAACCTATTTAGTTTGGATTTTGAGCGGCGAGTAAACGGTAACCGATGGCAACAGAGAAGCTAAACAGCTGTGAGTCTGACGGAGGAGAAGTGAAGGTCAGTGATGAAGATGAAGGTGTATCAGTGATGAAGGTCAGTGATGAAGATGAAGGTGTATCAGTGATGAAGGTCAGTGATGAAGATGAAGGTGCATCAGTGATGAAGGTCAGTGATGAAGATGAAGGTGTATCAGTGTCAGTAAGGAGCTTAGAGCAGATTAGAGGACACATGTTGAAGCTTTTAATAATCAGCTGGAGGAAGAAGAGCCGTCACTTTAGTTTGATCTGTTTACTCTCTGTCTGTTCATCTGATCACACACTCATTCATTATTACTCATTCATTATTCATTACTGCTGAGAAACAGCTGACAGAACAGCAGGAAGAGCGAGGGAGCGACTTCCTGAACGAGAAAATAAAACCTAACCACAACCAAACTGTTCCCTGAAACCTTAAAAACTAAAATATATATTCATGTTATTTATTATTAACTTATTTTATTATGTTTATATGTCATGTATTATGTCATATTCTTTATTTCCTCATATGTGTAGCTGATGTCTGACTCTGTCTCCACTTCAATAAAAAAATAAAGAAACTTCATCGTCTGTATGAAACAGTGAGCGACAGTAACACGTCAAACTCAGACTGTATAAAAGAAACAGACGTAACATCCGTGACGTCACCCATTGGTTTGTGGACTGCTGCTCGGAAGCCAATAGTTTCGAATCTAGGCAGCGCCATCTTGAAAATTTCAGGTGCATGCTGGGAAAAATAAAAACACGGATTCTACTTATATGGGCGGAGTCATGGACGGACGTATGGGCGGGACCAACGGCGGAGCGGGGAGGTTGCTATGGTTACGAGGGCTGGATCTCGAGGACATTGGTCAATCAACCTGTCAATCAGGACGTAGCCACGCCCCCTAATGCATACCCTGCTTTATCGTCACATATAAAATCAGGGAGGCCAAAATGTCCCAAATGAACATCATACTGCATTGAAGAAGGCTTTAAACTAGCGATTGAGACCATAAACACATTTTGAAAACGTTTACTGAGGTTAGAAATCAAGTGAGAAGTTGGTGAATTCTCCATTGACTTGTATAGAGACGGTCGCCCCCTGGTGGCCTTTTGATAGAATGCAGCTCTAAGTTACTTCCTGGTTGGCCTCATTTCAGAGGACTGGAAATCCCCGCCTGGTCAAAATATGATAATATAATCAGCTGTTTGATGTTTATAGTTTTATTACATTTAGTTTCTATCCACCTGTTTTTATTTCAAATGATAAAAAGTTAAATATAAAACGTGTTTCCTGTCGCCTGAAACTGATTTTCATCTTTTCTTTTGTGATAATGATCAGTTTAGTTTAGTTTGTCACGTAATTATTATAATTATTTAATAACATGTCATTTAGAGAGTGAGAGAGAGAGAGAGAGAGAGAGAGAGAGAGAGAGAGAGAGAGAGAGAGAGAGAGAGACAAAGAGAGAGAGAGACAGAGAGAGTGTGTGTGAGAGAGAGAGAGAGAGAGAGACAGAGAGAGAGACAGAGATTGTTTAGGTTTTGGTGGAGCACACACCCATTTCATGAGCTATTTTAAGAGGAAATTACAGAGTCTCTCTCTCACACACACACACACACACACACACACACACACAGACATACACACACAGTAACACACACACACACACAGGCCTGTTTAACATGGCTGTGACGTGACATCAGTCGTCTAAATAAAGGTAAAGAGAGAAAGGAAGAGAATGAAGGAAACAACTCAGCAAAGAGGAGGAAGAGGAGGAGGAAGGCCTTCAGCTCCTCCTCTTCCTCCTGTGTGGCTGTTCTCCTCTCAGCTTTCTCCTCAAACTCTTTTTAAACATTTAAATAAATCATAATCTCCACATTCAGCTCTAGATTCATAATCTGAGTCTCTATTTATCTTCTACTGGTCCTTTATGCAGACGCTCAGTTCAGCCTCTGACTGTTAACAGGCCGGTTTAGCTCCTGTCTCTTTAAGACCCCCCTTAGCAACCGCCCTAGCAACAGACAGCTGTTTATGTGAATGTGTGACATCAGCTGATCTGTAAGGTTTAATCCTGAGTTTAAACCAGGTGGGGAGTTCCAGTCCTCTGAAATGAAGCCAACGCGGAAGTAACTTAGAGCTGCATTCTATCAAAAGGCCACCAGGGGGCGACCGTCTCTATACAAGTCAATGGAGAAGTAACTTAGAGCTGCATTCTATCAAAAGGCCACCAGGGGGCGACCGTCTCTATACAAGTCAATGGAGAAGTAACTTAGAACTGCATTCTATCAAAAGGCCACCAGGGGGCGACCGTCTCTATACAAGTCAATGGAGAATTCACCAACTTCTCACTTGATTTCTAACCTCAGTAAACGTTTTCAAAATGTGTTTATGGTCTCAATCGCTAGTTTAAAGCCTTCTTCAATGCAGTATGATGTTCATTTGGGACATTTTGGCCTCCCTGATTTTATATGTGATGATAAAGCAGGGTATGCATTAGGGCGTGGCTACGTCCTGATTGACAGGTTGATTGACCAATGTCCTCCAGATCCAGCCCTCGTAACCATAGCAACCACCCCGCTCCACCCATGGCTCCACCTCATGCCCATATAAGTAGAATCCGTGTTTTTATTTTTCCCAGCATGCACCTGTAATTTTCAAGATGGCGCTGCCTAGATTAGAAACTATTGGCTTCTGAGCAGCAGTCCACAAACCAATGGGTGACGTCACGCATGTTACGTCCATTTCTTTTATACAGTCTGTGGGTTTAAACTTACAGGAAGCATCTGAACTTTAATTATTTTAACATCTGAGCAGAAAATAAATAAAATAAAAACACTAAAAGCTGAACATGAACACCTTTAAATAATTATGATATTAGAAACTTTAATATTTGAGTAAATCGTCTCAAACTGCCAACGAAGCTCCACAAACACACAAAGACACACATCAACTCAAACTAAACTATTGTTGAAGTTTGATTTCTGACCTCTGAAACTCAAAGGTCTGACTCTCTGACTCTGTCCTACTCCATAGCAACCAGGTGGTTAAACACTCAGAAACCCTCAGCGGTGAGTCAGACGCCATTAAAACGTTAAAATGTTTCTCTAATCCTCCGATACACACACACCAGAGATTACTGAGACAAACACACACACTAAACACACTAAACACACACATACACACACTAAACTACACACACACACACACATTTACTGTAACTGTGGAGGCATTTACTGTATGTACGCAGCATTTAAGTGCAAGACAAATAAAGTATATCGTATCGTATACACACACTTAGAGAAACACACATACTGAACTACACACACACACACACACTGAACTACACACACACACACACACACACACACTGAACTACAAACACACACTGAAACACACACACACACACACACACACACACACACTGAACTACAAACACACACTGAAACACACACACACACACACACACACTGAACTACACACTAGAAGCAGCTCCTGGTATTAAACACTGAACATTTTCCTGTTATGAGAGTTTTGCATCATTTGAGTTTAATATAAATAAATAAATAAAAATATTCCCACTCACACACACACACACTCACATAGAAACACACACACACACACAAACACACACACACACACATGCAGCATTATGGGAGATTCGGCTCAGCAGCTCCACCTGCTGGACTCTGAGTCTGCAGCAACGTCTGGATTCAATCACACACACATGTTACATAAGAGTCCCAGCTGACACACACACACACACACACTGACTCTCTCACACACACACACAGATTCTCACACACTCTCACACACACACCCTGCGTCACACTGACTCTCTCACACACACACACACACACACACACACACACACACTGACTCTCTGACACACACACACACACACTGACTCTCTCACACACACACACACACACTGACTCTCTCACACACACACACACAGTCATTAAATGTCTCATAACAAAAACACAGACTGAGTTAAGCTGTGTGATGTCATCATGTCTTAAAGAGACGTTACAAAGCAATAACCACACCCAAACACACACATAAAGACACACACTGAACTACACACACACACATAAACATACACACATATACGTAGATGTGTGAGGTCATCATGTTTAAAAGAGACATTAAGTACACCCTAACACACACACACACATACACACAGAGACACACACACACACACACACACAGCTATAAAGATGCGGAGAGAAACACACAATCATATGTAGATGTGTGATGTCATCATGTTTAAAAGAGACGTTAAAAACCAGTAATTACACCCAAACACACCTACCAACACACACACACACACACACACACACACACAGACACTGAACTACACACACACACACACACACACACACACACACACACACACACACCAGTTGGACAGTTTCATGTGTAACGAGGCGATCTAGTTATTAAACTGGTCCAATCAGCTGCTAACATTTAAACTCTAAACTCTGACTCTGTTTAACATTATTAATCAACTAAGAGAACATATTTCATTCTTACTGATTATTACTGAACAGTGATTGTGATTGATGTTGAAATGATTTAAACATTAGAGGGAAAGTTTCATGTTTCCAGAATATTTCATTATAAATATTATTCTGCTGAGTTTTGTGTTTGCTGTGATTTAATAACTTCAGTCAGCTGAGTTTACATTAGATTAAAGTTTACATTCATTAAACATGTGACTGATCTGCTGCACCCAGACTCACTCCTCTTCATCATCATCCTCCTCCTCCTCACTGATCTGCTTCACTCAGACACACAGCTGCATTTAACCAGACTCACTCCTCTTCATCATCATCCTCCTCCTCTTCCTCACTGATCTGCTTTAACCAGACACACAGCTGCATTCAACCAGACTCACTCCTCTTCATCATCATCATCATCCTCCTCTTCCTCACTGATCTGCTTCACTCAGACACACAGCTGCATTCAACCAGACCCATTCCTCTTCATCATCATCATCATCCTCTTCCTCACTGATCTGCTTCACTCAGACACACAGCTGCATTCAACCAGACCGACTCATCTTCATCATCCTCCTTCTCCTCTTCCTCTTAGGTCTCAGTTATTAAACTCTGTGTCTCTGAGTTTCTCGTCCAGAATCCAATCAATACATTTCTCATTAAATAATAAACTTTGACACACTGAGCTTGTTTTTCAGCACTAATAGAAATAAATATAATCATCATGTTTATACAGTTTATATCTTTATTTAATAACTGCAACATGAACATCTGATCTAACTCTTGGTTCAGGTTGGGGTTTGGGACAGTTCGCTCTGTCTCAATAATAATAGTTTTATGGTTCAATAACACAATTATCAACATCATCATGTTTATATACGGACAGTTTGTATCCTAGAGCAATAACTGAGTAACCTTTTAGTTAGTTTAGTGCTTCATTAGCGTTTATTTCTTTACTTATAACTTTAATGTCGTTGTACAGTGACAGTAAAGGCCCCGGTCTTTTAATGAGCACCAATTCATGAAATGATCTTTAATAACGTTTTCTTGCTGCAGTGAATCCTTTCATCCTGTTAAACAATGACCTAGTTATTAAGAGGATTTATAGCTGCTGCTGCTCAGCGTCTGATTGGCCGTCACAATAATGATCTACCTGTCGTATGATACATGGAGATTACCTTCATCATATATATGTGTCTATAAAGGCTCTAATCTCATCCCTGCTTCACTTCTAGCATTATTATATTATATTATTATTATTAGTACATCAGTGGTGTAAAATGATCTTAAAATGACTGTGTTAAGTGAGTCAGACATTTTCTTCTAAACACATTAAATAGGTCATAAATGTATTTCTAAAAAATGTGTAAAAAGCATTTCAACCATTTAGATTTGAATTGTGGAGCTAGGATTAGCATAAACCCGCCCTGCTGCTGTAGAGGTAGAAATACATTCAGCACACACTACTACTACTACAGTCTACAGTTAGCTAGTTAGCTGAGTTAGCACTACTACTACTACAGTCTACAGTTAGCCAGTTAGCTGAGTTAGCACTACTACTACTACAGTCTACAGTTAGCCAGTTAGCTGAGTTAGCACTACTACTACTACAGTCTACAGTTAGCCAGTTAGCTGAGTTAGTACTACTACTACTACAGTCTACAGTTAGCTAGTTAGCTGAGTTAGCACTACTACTACTACAGTCTACAGTTAGCCAGTTAGCTGAGTTAGCCACCGAGTTAGCCACCGAGTTAGCAGCCGAGCTAGCCACCGAGCTAACCGCTGAATTAGCCGACGAGCTAACCGCCGAGTTAGCCACCGAGCTAACCGCCGAGCTAGCAGCTGAGTTAGCCGCCGAGCTAGCAGCTGAGTTAGCCGCCGAGCTAGCAGCTGAGTTAGCCGCCGAGCTAGCAGCTGAGTTAGCAGCAGACAACTTTGAAGCCTAATTTCATATATTTGGTGATTTTTTTTAATCATTCAAATTTGGCAGGGTGGTTAACAACACACTGTTCTGTGGTATGTCAAACTCAGAACACATATTTATTCTTTTACACAGACTTTAAATTACAGTAATATCGTTTATCATGATTACTTCTGAGACATTACATCATCAAAGTAAAGCAGTTATTATAACAGCTGATTATAAGTCTGACCAGTTTCAGACCACCGTGCACGTACACGAGGACCAACACACGTGCACGTTGGTTTCATCGTGCTGACTGAAGGAAACACAGTAAACACTTTTACACCGTGGTGAGACATTAAACTACAGCAACCATCATCATCATCATCATCATCATCATCATCATCATCTAAACACTCTCATGTGTTTGACATCTGCTTCACTTTCTTCTCTTCAATCTGCAGCTTTTACCACAACTACTGTTCTACTTTACTACTTTATACTTTATACTGTACTACTTTATATATATATATACTGTACTACTTTACTACTTTATACTTTATACTGTACTACTTTATATATATATATACTGTACTACTTTACTACCTTACTACTTTATACTACTACTTTATACTTTATACTTTATACTGTACTACTTTATACTACTACTTTATACTTTATACTTTATACTTTACTACCTTACTACTTTATACTACTACTTTATACTTTATACTGTACTACTGTACTACTGTACTACTTTATACTTTATACTGTACTACCTTACTACTTTATACTACTACTTTATACTTTATACTGTACTACCTTACTACTTTATACTTTATACTTTATACTGTACTACTTTACTACCTTACTACTTTATACTACTACTTTATACTTTATACTACTACTTTATACTGTACTACTGTACTACTTTACTACCTTACTACTTTACTACTGTACTACTTTACTACTGTACTACTGTACTACTTTACTACCTTACTACTTTACTACTGTACTACTTTATACTTTATACTGTACTACTTTATACTTTATACTACTACTTCATACTTCATACTTCATACTTTAATACTTTATACTGTACTACCTTACTACTTTATACTTTATACTTTATACTTCTGCCTCCTGCCGTCTCTGAACCTCTGAAACCATGAATCTGATTACTGAGCAGCAGTAAATCTCATTTCCTCACATGAGCCTGAACGTCACGCTGCTGCTAACGCTAACGCTAACCCTAACGCTAACCCTGCTGCTGCTGCATTCCTGTCTCATCACATTTAAAAACATCTGAACTCCTCCTGACTGACATCTGCAAACCTACAACTCACTCACACTGAACCAGCGTCACGTGTTTTAAACCAACATCAAGTTAAACTCTGGAGCTTTTCTTTGTTTCTCAAGATAAAAAGTTGACAAAGAGAACAAACATCAGCTCTGACCCTGAACCCTCTCAGCTCCCTGCAAACACACACACACGTTAATCTTTAATGTGCTGTGAGAAGCTGCTGGTATGTGTGTGTGTGTGTGTGTGTGTGTGTGTGTGTGTTAGTGTGTGTGTGTGTGTGTGTGTTTGTTCCAGTAACGCTGTGTCCCTTCTTCCCATGTACAGCTCAGGAATCTCAACACACACACACACACACACACACACACACACACACACAGAGACAGACAGACAGGAAGTCACTGAAGTCTGAAACTGAAAATAACTCAGAGTAACAGAATCAAATACTTTTTATGTTCTATCTTTTTTTTTGTTCTGATGATGAAACTGTGCTTCATGAAAACCGTCCAGGAGAAGATTTATGAGATGAGAGTGAAACATCTGGAAACTATGAATATATCATAAAAACTGGATATGAGACTTAAAGATGAACATTTCTGGGTTGTGAATATGAGAAAAACAGAGCGGAGGTTTCTGGCTCAACGTCACGACTTCTAAAAAGAAACAGAGAGACGGAAATGAAATGTAAAAAGAGTCAAAGCTGCATCAGCACTCGGGCTGCGTTCAGACTGCAGCAGATCTGATTCATATCTTTAAGGCCTGACTGTTCACACTGTTCTTAGCTCTGTTCAGACTGGGCCACATTAATGACAGGTTGCCGTGGCAACGTCGTCAGAGCGGAAGCGTCATCTAGCGTGTATTGTGTGATGTCATATAACTGCGACAGAACGGAGCCATCTCCCCAAAGATTAAGAGTTTGGTTTGGTCCTCTGTCCTCCAGTGATATCACCTAGCAACAACAACAACTGGAACAAGTCCTCCAGTGATGTCACCTAGCAACAACAACTGGAATAAGTCCTCCAATGATATCACCTAGCAACAACAGCTGGAATAAGCCCTCCAGTGATATCACCTAGCAACAACAACTGGAATAAGTCCTCCAGTGATATCACCTAGCAACAACAGCTGGAATAAGTCCTCCAGTGATATCACCTAGCAACAACAACTGGAATAAGTCCTCCAGTGATATCACCTAGCAACAACAACTGGAATAAGTCCTCCAGTGATATCACCTAGCAACAACAACAGCTGGAATAAGTCCTCCAGTGATATCACCTAGCAACTACAACTGGAATAAGTCCTCCAGTGATATCACCTAGCAACAACAACAGCTGGAATAAGTCCTCCAGTGATATCACCTAGCAACTACAACTGGAATAAGTCCTCCAGTGATATCACCTAGCAACAACAACAACTGTAATAAGCCCTCCAGTGATATCACCTAGCAACAACAACTGGAATAAGTCCTCCAGTGATATCACCTAGCAACAACAACTGGAATAAGTCCTCCAGTGATATCACCTAGCAACAACAACTGGAATAAGTCCTCCAGTGATATCACCTAGCAACAACAGCTGGAATAAGTCCTCCAGTGATATCACCTAGCAACAACAGCTGGAATAAGTCCTCCAGTGATATCACCTAGCAACAACAACAGCTGGAATAAGTCCTCCAGTGATATCACCTAGCAACAACAACTGGAATAAGTCCTCCAGTGATATCATCTAGCAACAACAACTGGAATAAGTCCTCCAGTGATATCACCTAGCAACAACAGCTGGGATAAGCCCTCCAGTGATATCACCTAGCAACAACAGCTGGAATAAGTCCTCCAGTGATATCACCTAGCAACAACAACTGGAATAAGTCCTCCAGTGATATCACCTAGCAACAACAGCTGGAATAAGTCCTCCAGTGATATCAGCAACAACAACTGGAATAAGTCCTCCAGTGATATCACCTAGCAACAACAGCTGGAATAAGTCCTCCAGTGATATCACCTAGCAACAACAACTGGAATAAGTCCTCCAGTGATATCACCTAGCAACAACAGCTGGAATAAGTCCTCCAGTGATATCACCTAGCAACAACAGCTGGAATAAGTCCTCCAGTGATATCACCTAGCAACAACAGCTGGAATAAGTCCTCCAGTGATATCACCTAGCAACAACAACTGGAATAAGTCCTCCAGTGATATCACCTAGCAACAACAACAGCTGGAATAAGTCCTCCAGTGATATCACCTAGCGACAACAACTGGAATATGTCCTCCAGTGATATCACCTAGCAACAACAACTGGAATAAGCCCTCCAGTGATATCACCTAGCAACAACAACTGGAATAAGTCCTCCAGTGATATCACCTAGCAACAACAACTGGAATAAGTCCTCCAGTGATATCACCTAGCAACAACAGCTGGAATAAGTCCTCCAGTGATATCAGCAACAACAACTGGAATAAGTCCTCCAGTGATATCACCTAGCAACAACAGCTGGAATAAGTCCTCCAGTGATATCACCTAGCAACAACAACTGGAATAAGTCCTCCAGTGATATCACCTAGCAACAACAGCTGGAATAAGTCCTCCAGTGATATCACCTAGCAACAACAGCTGGAATAAGTCCTCCAGTGATATCACCTAGCAACAACAACTGGAATATGTCCTCCAGTGATATCACCTAGCAACAACAGCTGGAATAAGCCCTCCAGTGATATCACCTAGCAACAACAGCTGGAATAAGTCCTCCAGTGATATCACCTAGCAACAACAACTGGAATAAGTCCTCCAGTGATATCACCTAGCAACAACAACTGGAATAAGTCCTCCAGTGATATCACCTAGCAACAACAGCTGGAATAAGTCCTCCAGTGATATCACCTAGCAACAACAGCTGGAATAAGTCCTCCAGTGATATCACCTAGCAACAACAGCTGGAATAAGTCCTCCAGTGATATCACCTAGCAACAACAACTGGAATAAGTCCTCCAGTGATATCACCTAGCAACAACAGCTGGAATAAGTCCTCCAGTGATATCACCTAGCAACAACAACTGGAATATGTCCTCCAGTGATATCACCTAGCAACAACAGCTGGAATAAGCCCTCCAGTGATATCACCTAGCAACAACAGCTGGAATAAGTCCTCCAGTGATATCACCTAGCAACAACAACTGGAATAAGTCCTCCAGTGATATCACCTAGCAACAACAACTGGAATAAGTCCTCCAGTGATATCACCTAGCAACAACAGCTGGAATAAGTCCTCCAGTGATATCACCTAGCAACAACAGCTGGAATAAGTCCTCCAGTGATATCACCTAGCAACAACAGCTGGAATAAGTCCTCCAGTGATATCACCTAGCAACAACAGCTGGAATAAGTCCTCCAGTGATATCACCTAGCAACAACAACTGGAATAAGTCCTCCAGTGATATCACCTAGCAACAACAACTGGAATAAGTCCTCCAGTGATATCACCTAGCAACAACAACTGGAATAAGTCCTCCAGTGATATCACCTAGCAACAACAACTGGAATATGTCCTCCAATGATATCACCTAGCAACAACAACAACTGGAATAAGTCCTCCAGTGATATCACCTAGCAACAACAACTGGAATAAGTCCTCCAGTGACATCACCTAGCAACAACAACTGGAATAAGTCCTCCAGTGATATCACCTAGCAACAACAACTGGAATATGTCCTCCAGTGATATCACCTAGCAACAACAGCTGGAATAAGCCCTCCAGTGATATCACCTAGCAACAACAGCTGGAATAAGTCCTCCAGTGATATCACCTAGCAACAACAACTGGAATAAGTCCTCCAGTGATATCACCTAGCAACAACAACTGGAATAAGTCCTCCAGTGATATCACCTAGCAACAACAGCTGGAATAAGTCCTCCAGTGATATCACCTAGCAACAACAGCTGGAATAAGTCCTCCAGTGATATCACCTAGCAACAACAGCTGGAATAAGTCCTCCAGTGATATCACCTAGCAACAACAGCTGGAATAAGTCCTCCAGTGATATCACCTAGCAACAACAACTGGAATAAGTCCTCCAGTGATATCACCTAGCAACAACAACTGGAATAAGTCCTCCAGTGATATCACCTAGCAACAACAACTGGAATAAGTCCTCCAGTGATATCACCTAGCAACAACAACTGGAATATGTCCTCCAATGATATCACCTAGCAACAACAACAACTGGAATAAGTCCTCCAGTGATATCACCTAGCAACAACAACTGGAATAAGTCCTCCAGTGACATCACCTAGCAACAACAACTGGAATAAGTCCTCCAGTGATATCACCTAGCAACAACAGCTGGAATAAGTCCTCCAGTGATATCACCTAGCAACAACAACTGGAATAAGCGGGTCTGGTGTCTCATAGAGTGATGTAGTGTAGAGACGTAGAGAGATGTCACGGACAGTCAAATCAGATATGAGTGTTTGGATGTTCAGACTCAGACACATCTGTCCATCTGTCCACATCTGTTTATGACTGTTCAGACTTCATAAGAGCATCTGGTTCCAACCAGGCGGGGAGTTCTGGTCCTCTGAAATGAGGCCAACCAGGAAGTAACTTAGAGCTGCATTCTATCAAAAGGCCACCAGGGGGCGACCGTCTCTATACAAGTCAATGGAGAATTCACCAACTTCTCACTTGATTTCTAACCTCAGTAAACGTTTTCAAAATGTGTTTATGGTCTCAATCGCTAGTTTAAAGCCTTCTTCAATGCAGTATGATGTTCATTTGGGACATTTTGGCCTCCCTGATTTTATATGTGATGATAAAGCAGGGTATGCATTAGGGCGTGGCTACGTCCTGATTGACAGGTTGATTGACCAATGTCCTCCAGATCCAGCCCTCGTAACCATAGCAACCTCCCTGCTCCGCCCATGGCTCCGCCTCATGCCCATATAAGTAGAATCCGTGTTTTTATTTTTCCCAGCATGCACCTGAAATTTTCAAGATGGCGCTGCCTAGATTAGAAACTATTGGCTTCCGAGCAGCAGTCCACAAACCAATGGGTGACGTCACGGATGTTACGTCTGTTTCTTTTATACAGTCTGTGGTTCCAATCTAGATTGGCTATGAATCAGATTTTGGCTTGCAGTGTGAACGCAGCCTCAGTAGTAGAGAGAAAGTTTATTAACACACCAACATGTTTCAGTTTACGGCTTCATCAGGTTCATAAAACACTTCACACACGACATTTAAAAAGGTAAAGAATAACCAATAAAGTGAATCCAGATGTGTCTATCTGCCTCTATAATCACTTTAGACTTTCATTCATTATTAGTTTTAACATTCAGATTATATTAGACTGTTTAATGCTCAGATTCAGTCTATTATAATCTGTCTTTAATAAATAATGTAGTCTTATATATTAATATTTATGTGTTTCCATCAACTCTGCCAACGAGGTTATTTCCTGTTCTGTCCACTAGAGGGTTAATATTATTTAACCATAAACTCATAGTGTGTGTCTCTGATCTCTTCTTAATATTCTGAGGTCATGAGTGTGTTTACAGGCAGCTCTAAGAGGACTGGGTTGGTTCAGGAGCTGCGTCATAAACACACTGAAGGACTTTAGTGAGCTCTTCTACCCCTCCTACCCCTCCTACCCCTAAGTCTCCTAACTCTAACCCTAACCCTCTAACCTCCACGTCACTTAAATATCAGAAGAAGAATCAGAAACTTCCTCAACGATGAAAGAAAGAATCCTTCAGACTGAGACTCTCAGTTTATTTATATCTGCTGCAGCGGTCAGACACACCCTGAACACTCCTACACACACACACTGAACTACACACACACACACACACACACACAGAGAGAGAGACACACACACACACACACACACACACCCTGAACTACACACACACACAGAGAGACACACACACACACACACACACACACACACACCCTGAACTACACACACACACAGAGAGACACACACACTGAACTACACACACACACACACACACACTGAAGACCAGCCTCCTCCTACACACACACACACACACACACTGAACACCAGCCTACACACACACTGAACTACACACACGCACACACACACACACACACACACAGATGTTACTGTCACACACTCACACACACACACACACACACACACACACACACAGATGTTACTGTCACACACACACAGCAGGAAACCAGGCAGTGTGTGTCTGTGTCCCAGATGTCCTCACAACCACAGGAAAACCCATCAATCCTGCTGCATGGAGATGATCAGAAGCTACACACACACACACACACACACACGCACACACACACACACACACACACTCACACACACACACACACGCAGACACACACACACACACACGCAGACACACACACACACACACACTCTCTCACACACACACACACACACACACACTCACACTCAGTCAGCTGTTTAGATTAAAGCTGAAATCTGATGAAGATAAAAACCTTCGTCAATCATCATCAAGCTGAGAGTGATTCACACAGTAGCTGAGACACACACACACACACGCACACACGCACACACGCACACACACATACTGAACCACACACACACACACACACACACACACACTGAACCACACACACACATCATGATGTAATATTTGTTTTTAAAGGAGAAATAGAGTCAATTTATGAAGCGTCAAGTTTATAATAACTGTCTGTGTGTGTGTGTGTGAGTGTGGTTCAGTGTGTGCGTGTGTGTATGTGTGTGTGTGTGTGAGTGTGTCTCTGTGTGTGTGTGTGTCTCTGTGTGTGTGTGTGTAGTTCAGAGTGTGTGTGTATGGTTCAGAGTGTGTGAGTGTGTGCGTGTGTGTATGTGTGTGTGTGTGTGTGTGTGTCTCTGTGTGTGTGTGTGTCTCTGTGTGTGTGTGTGTAGTTCAGAGTGTGTGAGGTGTGTGTGTAGTTCAGTGTGTGTGTGTGTGACAGTAACATCAGTGTGTGTGTGTCTCTGTGTGTGTGTGTAGTTCAGTGTGTGTGTGTGACAGTAACATCAGTGTGTGTGCATGTAGTTCAGTGTGTGTGTGTGTAGTTCAGAGTGTGTGAGGTGTGTGTGTGTGTGTGTGTGTGTGTGTGTGTGTGTGTGTGTGTGGGCTGCAGTTTATTAATAAATATATTAAATATGTTTCAGAGCTGAAATCATCAACACTGTTACCATGGAAACGCTGACACGTGTGTGTGTGAGAGTGTGAGGCAGGTGTGTAGTTCAGTGCGTGTAGTTGTATGTGTGTATGTGAGTGAGTGAATGTGGGTATCTCAGTGTGTGTTTTTATGTTTGTGTATATGTGTGTGTGTGTGTAATTCAGTGTGTGTCTATCTATATTGTGCGTCTGTGTGTGTGTGTGTGACTGAGTGTGTGTAGGTCAGTGTGTGTATCTCTCTCTCTGTATGCGTGTCTGTCTACGTGTAGTTCAGTATGTGTGTGCGTGACTGAGTGTGTATCTCTCTCTTTATATGTGTGTGACTGAGTGTGTATCTCTCTCTTTATATGTGTGTGACTGAGTGTGTGTAGGTCAGTGTGTTTTTATTTTTGTGTATATGTGTATGTGTGTGTCTCTCTCTATATGTGTGTGTAGTTCAGTGTGTGTCTCTACATGTGCACATGTGTCTGTCTGTCTATGTGTAGTTCAGTGTGTGTGTGTGTGTCGCTCTCTGTATGTGTATGTGTGTTTCTATATATGTGTGTGTAGTTCAGTGTGTGTGTCACTCAGTATATGTGTGTGTGTGTCTGTCTCTGTATATATATGTGTGTGTACTTCTATGTGTGCGTGTCACTCTCTGTATATGTGTGTGTGTGTCACTCTGTATGTGTGTATTTCTATGTGTGCGTGTCACTCTCTGTATGTGCCCGTGTATGTGTGTGTGCCCGTGCATGTGCGTGCGTGTGCGTGTTGACCAGGTGAGCTCGTGCCTCTTTTGTCAGCGCTGTGTTGGAGAGAAAAGCTTTTTGAATGTGTGGAAGCTGCTGGACGTCCGCATGAAAAGAGACCCGCAGCGAGGTGAATCAGATCTGCACTGTGTGACACTTTTAAACCAGACAACCCCCCCCCAACACCCCCCAACAACCCCCCCCCCCCAGCGACCCCACAACCCGCCTCAGACCCAGACCCAGACCCAGACCCGGACCCGTCCTCTGCTGCCTAACAAGGAGCCAAAAAGCTTCAAGACACCAAACTTTTCCTCACCTCCGGTCCACAGCAGCGGCTCCTCTCCCTCCTCTTCCTCCTCTTCCTCCTCTGCTTTCAGACTCTCCTCGCGGGTAAATTCCTCCCAGTGTCTCCAGCAAACACTTCAGATACTTCAAAATATGAATTAAAAGTCAAACCGTGTGAGTGTCGGAGGGTTAAAGTCCAGTTTTCGCGGAGGTGGAGGGCTCTGTGTGTCGCCCCGCTGCTC